>NC_056729.1:312301814-312601814 GCF_019279795.1 Protopterus annectens
AGAGTATGGGGAGTCTCTGGGTCAGGAACCTATCCCTAGCCGGTAGCTGAGTGAAAACTCTTACAACTGTGCATAGCATGCAAATCTGCAAAAGTCAGACAAGAACTAAAACTTAGCATTTATATTATTTATTTATTTATTTATTTGACATGTGTTAACCCGGAAAGTCTGACCTTTTCCAGCGGAGGCCCAGAGAGAAAAGTTCCACAACAGTACATAGTAATTTTACAAAAGAATAAACAATCAACGGTTTGTGCAAAAATACAATAGAAAGAGAATAAAGTGTTGAAAACACTTAATTCCAAACAATAATGCTGTTAATTGACAATGTACAGTTTGCTAAAAATAGCTATAAAACTTTACAAGACTCTAGATAATAAATACCATGAAGAAAAAAAGGTAGAGGTAAGAAATGCATAATTTGAAAATGTTCAGAGAGAAGGTGCAAGGTGATAGAGGCATGGAGAGTAGTAGCAATAAAATTAGAAAATGTATAGGAGCCAGAGAGGAATTATAGCAGCCAGAAGTGGAACAATTTACAGGAAGTAAGGAGACGAGCAGTAATATGGTTGCAGAAAGGTTAGTGAGACTGACGTATACGAAAGTTAGAAGAAAGTTCAAACTGTGGTTTTACAGTGACATGTCCAATTATTAAGTAAATATTCTTTGAGAGCTTTTGAGACTGATTGTAGTGTCTAGGGGACAAACAGAGAACCTTTGGCATCTTATGTAGATTATTGAATGTTTTTCTGTACTGCAATTTCTAGTTTTCATGTTAAGGAACTATGTGAAGGGGAATATTTCAAACAAATTTCCTGTGCAACAATGGGTGCAAAATGCGCCACCACTTATGCTAATCTGGTATTAATGGAATGCGAATGCTGCTATGTTTTTGATTACCCTTTTAAAAAACACATCTATAGGTATTTCAGATTTTAGGTGACATTCTTATACTCTGGATGTGAAATAAGGATTCTTTTATTCAATTTGTTGACTATTCGCACAAATCAACTGGATCTTTGAAGTTCACTTTAATATTGATGAAAATAGGATCAACTTTTTAGATGTTACAATTAGTAAGGAGAGGGTTAACAAAAAGTTAATATCAAATATCTATAGAAAGAAAACATATCTCAATACATTTTTACAGTTTTATACTAATCGTCCTTTTTTTCCAAAAGGAGAGTATTGTCAAAAGTCAAATGGTATGGTTATCCAGATTGGTTTCTACTGATGCAGTCTTTTTGTCAGAACTGGATAACTTAGTGAATGCGTTTAAAGAGAGAAGTAACTCAGAAGTTCTTCTAAATTCCATAAGATTTCAAATCACTGCAGGGAAAAGGGACAAATATGTTCCAATTCTTGGTCTGACAAACTTTAACAGTAATATATGAAATTTAAATGACAACAGTCAAGAGAACAATCAAGTATTTGGTTTTAACAAGGCTGGGCAATGATTATTTCATTTAATGAAATGACCCCATAACTTGTTAATATTATAAATGTTAGTTGGAACTTTACTTTGTCACTTGAATCTAGGAACATATTGGGCAACACGTCTATTACTTTCTACAGTAGAGGTGAAAGTATCACATTTTTTTTTTTAAATCACAACAACCATGATTCTGGTATTTTGATCTCCAGAATGGCTAAATGTGATTGTTACAAGTATTGTAAACACATAGGTTCATAGGTTCATAGGTAGGTACTAGGCTATTGGCCCTAGGACCTATATAAGCCTAGCCAAATGGTATCCTGGCATTTGCCACCAAAGAAAACTATTTTCCTTTGCCCCTGTCAAGCAGAGCCACAGAAGTGATCCCCGGGGTGAATTTCTTATTTCACATCCAGTCATCAAGATTTTTCTTGAAGAGAGCTAATGAGGAGCTTTGCTTTATATAGATAGGTAGTTTGTTCCAGAGTATGGGAAGTCTCCCGGGGCAGGAATCTATCCCTCCAGCATGTCCTGTTTATTGTAGTGACAAGGTTTAGGTCCATAGAATGTGCAGCTCGGAGGGAGTGGGATTTCTTTAAGTGGAGCATGTCCAACAGCTCTGGGTTTGACATAGCTTTGTATGTTAGGTCTCTGAGTAGGCGATATGCGACAGAGTAAAGCTGGAGTTTTTTGAGACGATCTGCGTAGGGCATCTGTTTGAAGCCGGTAATCCTCTTTGTGAGGTATTTCTGCGGCCTTTCCAGTTGTTGCAGATGTCTTGTGAGGTACATACCAAAAGGGGCATTGTACTCTATAATGGGTCTAGTGAGTGATGAGTAGAGGGGAACAATTCCTTCTTTTTTTCCTGGATGAGAAACCTTTTGTGATGAGGTGTGCCATGTAGAAGGATTTCCTGACTACTGTGGCGCAATGTGATTATCAAAGGAGAGACTACAGTCCACCTGTGTCCCAAGGTCTCTTATCACAATTTCAGTGTTAAGTAGACTTTCGCCTATGTGGTAGTTTGTGGGTACAGAGCTTTTACCAAAAGGGATGACAATACACTTTTTGGCATTGAGCTTGAGGCCATAGCTTTGACACCAGGCATCTGTCTCAGTGAGGCCCTTTTGTAGGATGTCCACATCATTAGGAGTTTTGATTATGGCTCCTAGTTTTCAATCATCTGTGAACTTTGTTAGCCAAAGACCTTCTCTGTTAGCCTGTACTTCAGAGAAGTAGATACCAAACAGGAGAGGACCCAGGACTGAACCCTGCGGTACTCCACTTGTCACTGGTCTGAAGTTGGATTTAGAGTCTGCTACTTTCACAGTGTGGGTACTGTCAGTGAGCCAGTTGGCAACCCATCTTGTGACATAGGGATTTATACCTAGTTTAGTGAGTTTATCAATAATTCCAGAGTAGACATTATGTGACAGTTGTAAGTTGCAAAAGAACTTTAGATTGTCCTGGAAAGTGCAATTGTAATATATGCAGAGTGGTATATTTAGCCTCCTATATATCATGTGATGCATTTTATGTGGGAAAGACATCTAGGAGACTAAAAGAATATATGAACATATTTATGACATCAGGAAAAAGAAGGGAAAAAATGCATTTTATAGAGACTACCTAGTTTGTTTGACATTTAAAATTTTATTTTTTTATCATCGATAAGGTTAAAATGCATGATATAGGTGAAGATCACAAACAATTGTAGAAATAAAGGAGTTTTTTTTATGGCAAATTCATCTGAAATGATAATATTTCTGTTGTTAGTGTTCTTAGGATGAAAACCAAGGAGACTTGTAATAGTGTACATTTTAACCACACTGTCTCTTTAAGAGATTTTTATAAGAGCATTATTTTATGTGTCCTATATTTTAAAGTGAAATTTATGATTATTCATTTTTTACTGTTTGCATTCTAAGAGGTTATTATGTTCACACTGTTTTATTAAGCTTTCGTGATATTTTAATTGAGCAGTGTATTTAAGGAAGTAAGGTCATAATACATTTAAATATATATATATATATATATAGTTTTGTTTTATTCAGCATGTCGGATGTGTTTTGTGTGGCTGGTACTACTCTTGTTCTTATTAGTCAAGTCCCCCTGTTTGTTGTATTGTTGCCATACTACTTGAAAAAATGAAAGCAGATATTATGGCATTGTTGGTACCTAAAAATCACTCCCTGGCTTCACAAGTTCCAGTGTTTTAGATGAGTAAAATTATGATAGATGTCACTTGCTTGGGTAATGTAAGCTAACTGCTAAATTTGTTGCCAAAATGGTAGAGCTTTAATGGAAGACTGGCCGTATAATTAGCTTCCATTTGCAGATGTACATCACATCTTCATCTTAGAGCACTCTGTCCAGTAAACTGAGTTGCTGTTAACATGACCCTCTGTTCTGACCTAGCTCGTTATGAAGTAATTTCTCAGTGCCTTGTTTTATGCCTTGGACAGCAATGTCACTGTTGATATTAGGTTATGGGGGGGTCTATATCACTTGATTGTAGGTATTCAGAAAATAGCCATTCAGCGAACGCCTATTTATCGAAGCCACTCATTATCAAACAGTGAATTTTAACTAGTGCAAACCAGCAGTTGGCCACCATCTGGAATTTTCCCTTTTTCCCACTGTAGTGCAATCTTGGACTTGGAATATTTAGTTAGGGAGGGTGGGGACATAACCCCCCCCCCACCTTGGTAGGTTTTAAATTTTATGTTTTTTTTTTGTTTTTTTTTTTACGGTCGCTTGGTTGTTCTACCGTTGGTTTTCCCTAGTAAACATTCACCATTCAATGAAGAGTGGCTACGATAATTAGGTTGATGAATGGCTATTCACTAAATAGCCATTTAATCAAGTGATATAGACCCAGTCACAGGAAATTGTCATCAGATCTTCAAAGTGACAAGTATGTATATATATATATATATATATATATATATATATATATATATATATATATATATATATATATATGTATACAGAGAGAGATAGATAGATCTCTCTCTCTGTCATACACACACAACACACATACACACACACACACACACACACACACACACACACACACACACACACACACACAAATACGCATATATACGCACAACAGATAAACATAAGCACTTATTTATTACTTAGGACAAGACACCTTAGCTGATCTGAAGAACTTCTCTCATCTTAATCATAATAAAATGTGATGAGGAATATGAAGTTCGGGTTCTGCTTTTCTAAACAGTACAATAAAGTATGCAATATAATTTTAATGATTTTTTTCCTGAAAAGCAGTATCATTGTTCTTTTTAATTTCTTTAAAACGTCTGTGATTATGACTGCTTGTTTAATTCCATGTGTGATTTTAACTGTTTTTGCGTTCCTTTAAATAACTCAACCTTGTCCCTGTAGTCAGCATACCTAATCCCTCAATGAAAAGGGTCTCCTTGACAAAACTGATGTTAAACTTTACAAGATTAGTTTTGTAACCTCACATAGGTATTAATGCCTTCCAGTTTGAAGACAAGGCGTAATATAAAACAGAGAGAAAGACATTTTTCAAATATGGTATTATTTTTATATTAGATTCTTCAGTATTCCATATTCCTAAGCAGCTTATGGTAGCACAACTGATTGGCTAGATAGATCAAAAGAATGATTCATTTAAGTGCTTGATACAATGAATACTCACTGGTTACAGGAAAAACAGAGAAGTGCTATGCCTTAGGGGAACTAAATGTGTATTTTAATTTCACAGTCTGGCGAAATGTAACTTCAAATCTCACTTAGACTGACAACACAAGGTACAGCTGAGGAGATGTGATGGGTGCACAAATTATGCTCCATGCAATTGTACCGTTACAGAAATATGAACGCTATATACAATGCTGTTTAGGAAACAATGTGTCATGTGGTAAACCAAGGAAAGGACATATCATTTCTTTCCAGGCTATGTGATAAGTAAAGCAACACAGCAGATATGTATTCATGTCTAGATGAGTCATGTCATTTTGTGAAATGTTGTTTGTATAATGCAGGTATATTCAAAAACAGCAGTATAACAGAAAATATGAGTGTGACATACAGCATAGATCCCATAATCTGTGGCCAGTATCAACAAAAGCAGCTGAAGTACATAATACAAATTAAAATAGTGCTGAAATTGGTTGTTCAGCTCATATTGTAAAATGTATATTTGGCGTTATCTTGCACTTGATATAAATCATTTGTTAAAAATTATATGAACCACTGTTTCTAAGGAGAATTTGGGAGCATCTGATTGTCTATTTACATGATTGCTAACTGGGTTGCATGGAGAACCTGGTTTAAATCAACTGAATGGGTGGTATTTGCAGTCATAATGCAGACATATAAAGGATATCCTGACTGTCTGGTAATGAGTGCAGATAAGCCACAATTCATGCAGACCACATAACACTAACATGCAATTGCTGAGGATAAGCATAAGCAAAGTCTTAATGAGATTTAAATGGGAAATGATGTAAAAGAGTGTATGCTAATGGCACATTCTCTCTATTTGCGATTAATAGTTAAATTTAAGGCCTTTTCTGTGCCATCAGCAGATTATTTAAATACAGATGTGTCTTGCCTATTCTATCTACTTTGCAATCCACAATGATGCTGTCACTTGTGGTTAACCTTGCTATTTCCCACTGTGAGTTGTTTGTCTTGGATGAACCAAAAGAGCATGTGCCCATTGGGCACTCACTGGCCAAGAAGGTGGAGATATAAACAAACAATGTCACATTATAATTTTGATAATTAGGAGATACTTGATGGGTTTAGAGTGGACGGGGTTATGATAAGGGTCTTAATGAGCATGTGTCACTCATAGGGGTACCAAAGGAATGCATGGCCATTCTATCCCTATTGATACTAAGGTATGCATAGCCTTCAAAATACTTGCCACTTGAACTGTTGAGAGACAGACTGACTGTGGATATGCTTGGTATCTCACAGGCTTCTGCCTCCAAGATATTGCAGTATTATTGAATGTAGTCTTGGCATCTGTGGATCAGTACATATTTTCCCTGGTGTCACTTCAGTACCAAACCAGGACTATGCATGACTTTTATGGATTGGCACATTTCCATGAGGTACTTGGTTCAATAGATTGTATGCATGTTGTAATTAGGGTAACTTCTGGTCTAAGGGGGGAGTGGTACAACAATAAGAAGGGCTGCTCCATAAACTGCCAGTTAGTATGTGGTGTAAGGGGTACATCACAAATGTCTCTGCCTGGCATCCTGGCAGTGCACAAAATTTCCATGTCTGTCACACTAGCTCACTCTACCACCTTTTCCTGTTAAGAGAAAACATATTTTTTCTTTTTTATATATATTTTATTTAAGCAGTTATTCAAGATGAACTGTGCTGCTGAATACTTAACCACTTTTTCTTTGTTTTGTCTCTCCCCCTTTATCTCTCTCTCTCTCTCTCTCTCTCTCGTGTGTGTGTGTGTGTGTGTGTGTGTGTGTGTGTGTGTGTGTGTGTGTGTGTGTGCGTGTGTTTCAGGCAATGATGAATATTTACTCCAGTGAAAAATCCAAGTAGAGATGCAAAAGATAACTTTAATACAGTCATGTCCCAGACCCATATTGTCATCAAGAAGGTCTTGGGCCTCCTGAAGATTCACTTTAGGCGCCTGGATAAGTCTGGGGTACCCTTCAGATGTTTATTGCATGATGTATTTTGCACAACATGATCATATGCAGGTCCGGTGGTGAAGTGACCCATATTCTCACTGCAGCTTTCAGTTCTAGTCCAGCTATGACTAGTGGTGACCAGTCATCAGCAGTAGTAAGGGACTCCATGCAGCAGGCTCATGCATATGGCTGTAGAAGTAAAGAGGCAGTGTCTAGTCTAGATCTATTGATCATGATATTCAGTTTAATATTTCCTTTCTTGTAAAAACACAGCCCCTGGCCTCCCTTTGATAAAACATCCAGGGGAGGAAATAACTGGCAAAACCCGAATCTATAAAGATCATAGTACCATATACAAATTGTAAGAAAATATAAAAAATAGTCTGAGTATCTTCTCCTGGAACTTCCCCTGGGTTCTAAAGTGTGAGAACCAAAGAATCTCTTTGTCGAATTAAAATCTTTATTTCAATTCATTATTCAGGCAGATGAGCATTATGTAATAAACATGTTTTCATTCAAGTTTTTATATCATTAGTAACTAGGCATGTTGTGGGGTGGTGACCACCTCGGGGGTGGACCATATGGGGCACGGTTCCTCCCTAAGGAAGTCTTACATCAGGTTCACTTACTAATAATATAAAAACACAAATGAAAACCTGTTTATTACATAATGCTCATCTGCCTGAATAAAGGAATGAAATAAAGATTTTAATTCGACCAAGAGATCTTCAGTGTTTTTTTCTTTGTTTCTCACTCTTTAGAACCCCAGGGAAGTTCCAGGAGAAGTTACTCAGAATAATTTTTATATTTTTTATGTTTTATATAATATCATACTATGATTTTTGTAGACTCGGGTCTTGTCAGTTATTTCCACCCCTAGACGTTTCATCAAAGGGAGGTCAGGGACTGTTTGTTTACTCATTCCAGGTAAGATTGCTGTCTAACAAGAGCATTAGCCTCATTGGTAGCTGACAGCAACAAAGGTGTTCTTAGTGATACCAACTATGTTACATTTTCTTGTAAAAATCACATAGAGTATAACTGATGCACGCAGTTGCATTTGTGGGCTAGTATGGTGCATGGTCTACTATCACAGTTCATCTGACATTCCTTTTCATCTTCAAATAATTATTTTTTTTTTTCTTTCAAGTAATCATTTTATTGCCTGTAAATTCATGCCTAATAAATTCTTGTTAGTGCTAATTCGGTATTTAAAATGAGTTCATAACTAAAAATGAATGAAAATGTATCAATTTTTTTTATATATTTTGCAATGTTTTGTAAGCAGACCTATGTTGTTTAGTGAGGTTCTGCACATCGGATTATTTTATTTTGTAGTACACAATACATTGTTGGATTAGAGACAAAAAAAATGTGTGCAGTGGAGAGGGTGAAGTGCCAGGATACACATTTTAATCTGTAATTTTCTTATTACTGTTTCCCCTTAAAACTTGTGTATTACTAGTTTTAAGTTGCATGCAATTGCCAGCTGTAACAATGTCACTTCATACAGCATTGATAGTATTAATTACTACAAATTTATTTTATAATATACAGCTTTTTTTCACAGTTCCATGAGATTTAAAGGAGTACTATTACAAGAATGAAATGCATGCAGTTGCAAAGTGTCTAAGTCTCCCCTACCTTTTTTTAAATAATGTATCCCCTTTAGAGTTAAACATTGATTTCTGTTTTTGAAGGTCAAGTTTTAAGTAACCGAAATGTAATGCTTGAATCACAGTATTACAGGGTCAAATGTGTCATACTCACCTCCTAAAAATAGGTTAGGTGATGCTGCAAGTAATTTTTAAGAGGAACTGTCATGATAGTCAGATGGTGAGTTGGTCTGATGAAATGGCTTACTTGATGTAGGTGATCCTGGAGACATTGATGTGACAGTGCTACCGAACCAGGACCACAACCTCAAATGAGAAGTGCTGCTAGATATAAATGAATGCTGATGTGTCTTGCATGAAATCTGCTGTGCTTGTTCCCCTTGACTAATTACAAAACTTTCTTTAGATACAGTGGCAGTCTTTTGTGATTTGCCCACATGTGTATGGGCAGTGCTCTGTCCTCTTTTCCTTCCAAGAGTGACTCCTACTTGAGTCTGGTAAGTCCGAACTAGTGTAAAAATGGAGGAGGCCACAGATGCTTGAGGTACCACCATGCTATGCATCAGTGTGATTATGACACTGTGCCTAATGTATACCATTTCCATGTGGTGCTGGAAAGCCTACTGTGTACTGTGGATGACTCTGACCATTTCCAGCTGTCCCTATGTGGCAGTGCTCTGAGCCCTAACAAGGGCTTTGAGCTCGGCAACCAATATTTTATGTGTATTTCTGGGGTAGCTTTGACAAATTCATGCATCTGGCTCCCCTTTGCAAAAGTGCAACTGTGGACACTGTTACCTTTGAATATCTGCAATTATCCTGAAAGTGGCTGGGTTTGGAGGTACTGGCTTAGAGGTGTGTGGGTTTTCTCCCTGTACAAGCATGAGTGTAATGTCAGCATGTGCTTGACTTTGTGATACGCTGTCACTTCCTGCAGAATTAGTAACAAGTTGTGGGGTGTGAGATCCTGCTATTAAACTTGGGTACTGTGTACCACTTTCCTCAGGCTGTCTCATAAATATAACAATGTTGTCATCATCATCATGATCATCATGATGATCATCATCATCATCATTCAAATCATCTTCAGTGGCCATTCTTCTCCTGATAGCCTCCAAATTTATTGTTATACTGAAGTTGTTTATTTCTGCTGCTGACACTGCAAAAATTATTTGAAAACATTATTAATAAAGAAACAGCATACCCTATTGTATGCTTATTAAGGAAGTGTGAGACACACTTACCATGCAAGCTGACTTCATTGTCATTTTGAGTAGCTGTGGAAGGTTAGACTATTAATAGTAATTTTCATGTGTTTGATGTAATCATTCCTTGTCATCATTCAGTTCTGTATAGAAATCTATTGCTGTCGTTAAATCAACCTTTAAGTGTTGCTGCTGCAGACATTGGTAACAGCCAGTGTCTATGCAATCCCTGCTTATTCCAGTGTCATCATGTTCTGTGCCATAGTATTCCCCACAGATAGAGAGAAGATATCCCTTTTCTGGTGTTAAGGGTATAATTGTCAGAGCCACCCCACCACCAGTACTGGAACGGGCAATTACATTCTTCCTCACCTTGCTTCAAGCATGTCCTACCATATTATTTGCCCTTTTCATGCACTGTGTTAATGTGCAGTTTCTTCCACTAACTGCATTGATGTCCATTACAACTTGATTCTGGGTGTTTGCCCTCTCAGCTTAATCACCTACATTTTTTAAAAGAAATAAATTCACATTGCATTTTTTTCAGTTATTTCACATTAAAGATAAAAATAAACTATAAGACTGCTGCATAACTGAAATTATTTGCTAGAAGATTTTTGTATCACTAAAATAGGTATCTATAACATTATTAAAATAATGCAAAAGAAAGCGTAAACATATTTATTTGTACGCAGAACTGTATCAGTGTATAAATATACACGTTTATGTAATAACATAGTTATCTGCATTAATACAAATGTAAGATATGTACAAGTAAAGAAATATGTGTAAGTCTACATATGTATATCTGCAAATTTCAGACATTTTTTTTATATGTACATAAATGTATATATTTATACACAAAAAAGGGCCTGCACTGACACATAATAATTTCATTCACAGTATTGCATTACCCTAATTAGTAGTTAGAGTGAATGCAGACCATTTTTGTAAAGAAAGAATACTGTTTGTGTAGGCCAGAAAAGATTTATTAGTATAATAATTCTATAAATCAGTCATTTCTTAAACAAAATTAACTGCCTGAACAAGATGGCTGAACTGTCAGGCACCATACCCTAGTAAAAGTAGAAGATGGGGTAGGAGGTTGAAGGTTGTAGTATCAAGTGAATGATCAGTACCTAGTAAGAAATGACCACTTGCATTACTTCTCTATACATGTTTAAACTTCCCCCTTATAATCTTGCAATTATTAAGCATAAAACTATCAAAGCACACACTATTGTACTGATGTAAATGTACAGCATCCATCTGTGAAATATTTTTTTGTTATTTAAGTTTGAATCGAAAATAATGGAAAACCTCCTTAAACTGATACATTTTTCTGTGTGTGTACAGCTTCTGCCTGAGCACAGTTCATAAACTGTTAAATGCAAACCAGAACATTCTAAAGAAGATCCTAGACTAAAAGGGCAAGGAAAATTTCCAGAGAACATCCATTCCAAAACAGACAAGCTGTGCACACATATAAAAGTATAGCAAGTTATTTATAACTTGCATTAAAGGAAAGACTGGCATAGTATGAGAATTCAGATATTACTAAATATTTAAGCATATGCATACCAAACAAGTATGATAGTAAATGAAATGCCTTGTATTTGTATTACAGTAGTAGTTTTATCAGTCAACTTAAGGTCAAAAAAGCTGAAATCCAGGTAAATAATTCTCTTTATATTTTGTCTATCTAGCTGACGATAAAATAGAATAATAGAGGACCCAGCCAAGATGGAAAACTAAGAGATTGGTTGAAGCCACTGGAAAGCATGAATAAAGTTGTAAATGCAGTATTCTGTCTTTAACTATTTTTTAATGTATATAACCAAGTATTTATAAAGGATGTAACTGAAGGCCAACAGTACTTTCAATACATTACTTCAACCAAATGTAAATGACAAGTCGATGTCTCAATGCAGTATGCTGTCTTTAACTGATTTTTATTACATGTATGTATTTATAATGGGTGGTTTCACAATCACATTGCAAATAAGTGCATATCAGCCACAAATCTGACATACAGTTATCATTTATGATAGTATAATATACAGCAAAAGGTAACCCCACCAAAACCTGATAAAAATATTCTCATTATTCCCAATTATGCATAAGCAGTTCCCATATCATTGATCCCAAACATGCATAATCACTTTTCATGTAATTCTTCCCAAGTATACATAAGCACTTCCCACATCAGTGTTCACATATGTGCATAAGCACTTCCCTTACATTCTGTCTTACTTCAGTAAGGATTTATAAATCTGGAAGTGTTTTAAAGTAAGAAATTGAATGCTATGTAACATTATGTGTAAATACATGGTTGGTTGGTAGCACCAGTCCTGTAAGTACCCTGACACATGGCAGCGTGGCAAGCCTCCCTGAACAGGGGCTACAGGACTTAGTTGAGGATATGCTGGCACAGGTAATGGACAGACAACTTCATCCAGTCGAGGCATCATTTCAACACATTGAAGATCAGCAGCCCCAGTTGTCATCAACCAGTGTACCACTACAGGCCCCTACCTCCTCATCATCTGTCTCTTCTTTCCTTATCCTCCCTCCTAAACCCTCTTACCTACTTCCCACAGACACTACTCTCTTACACAAAAAAAAAAAAAAAATGAAAAAAATAGGGGATTCATCCCCACCAAAAACATAGTATTCCTCCTCTTCCTCCTTCTCCAGCACATCCCTTATTATTGCTCGTCTCTCTCTACCATAGAAGACAAACAGGTGGGGTAGTTCATTTAGATGCTTTAATACATAGAAACACAACAGGATGGGTAGCAGCCTCATAAAATATAAACAAAATGATTAACTGACACACCTTACATACATACATGCTTACATCTCAACAGCTTACTAGAAAATGGCGGTCAGGCTTTCATGTGCTCAGTACTTATACACTTGTGCAAGCCCTTACATAGCTTCTTAAAGGTACATACACACACCTTGATCTGCACTTATGATGTTTTTTTTTTCTTGCATCTCTCTCTTTGTTGTCTCCCCTTTTTCAATCTTTCTTATCTCCCCATTATCAATTTTTAAAGCAGTCAATAGAGTGTCTAAACAAGGATATCCCTATATAAAACATTTTAAAAACCTTTATTTTTTTTTTAATATTAACAATAAATGCCGCACCATCCGCTGTTTGCCTTAAGTCTTTCAAGCATGACTGCACATAGATGTATCTATCTGCAATATCCGAATATATACAAAATCATTAGAAGCCTGAGTCTTTCACTTAGCACTTCATTTACACTTAAAAGTTATCTTTGAGTACTGTATGCTTTTGCTGTGAGTGAGCATGTTTTTCAAAAGGCTTTCACATTTCCTTAAAACCAATAACATTCACTAGGTTTATGTGAGGAGAACAAGCTGCATACTTGAGCTGTTTGGTTAGCTTTTACATACCTACATCAACTTTATTACAAGCTTAGATAAGTACAAGCTTGCAGTGTTATAAGATAGTACTGCATTTTATTTTTTCTGTTTTATTGTTTCATTCAATATTGTGCTACAAATAGTACTGCATTTATCTGCTTATTTATTTGTTCACTGAAAATTGTGAGCTCTCGCTCTGTCTGCGGTTAGTTTGTTTATTCTTCTCACTCCATTGATATTCGGTGTAGAAGTCTTAGCCTAGAGGGTTTCTCTGTGCCTTAAAGTCTTAGTCCCATATCTCTGAAATTATTTCTGCTGCATAGCTGCATACTTGAGCTGTTTGTTTAGCTTTTACCTACCTACATCAACTTTATTACAAGCTGAAATAAGTACAAACTTGCAGTGTTATAAGATAGTACTGCATTTTATTTTTTCTGTTTTATTGTTTCATTGAATATTGTGTTAAAATAGTATTGCATTTATCTGCTTATTTATTTGTTCACTGAAAATTGTGAGCTTTCTCTCTGTCTGCAGTTAGTTTTTCCACCCACCCTCCCTGTTCTTGTTGTGGTATTAATCTTGATGGCTTTGGAATTGACTGCCCCTCCTGTAAATTTGTGTTTGAACACTCCTCCTGGGCCCATCTCATTTGCTCACTCAACCGAGTACAGTGAGGTCATATTTTGATTTCAGACACTCCTACCATTCCCATCTGTTCAGCTCTATCCCAAATCTATCCTAGTCTAGTCTCATTGGCTCATCCTGCCTAATACAGAGAGAACATTTGAGTAGGCATACCCACTTAGGCCTTCAACTTGTCTGATTGAAGACTGCTGGAACAGGGCTCAGTTCTGAGGCATTTTACTGCTAATTGGGTAATTTGTTTAAATCATTTTGCTTGTTTTCTATTGTTATATAAAAAACGTTGCACTTTATCTGCTTTTACTGTATTTGTGTTTATTCTTACTTTTTTGCCTTATTTTGCTTTTGCCTCTTCCTAAAAGTACTCAATTGTGTTTATTCTGTTGCATTTATTACTGCATGGTAGTAGCCTGATTAAATTGTAACTGTTATTCTAAGTCTATAGGTTAAAGCACTTGGGCTTTAGACTTGTTGTTTTACATTAAAGTTTGTGGTCTGCGCTGTTGTGGCAGGAAAGGTAGCCTACAGCCTTCTAAGTTGGGAATTGCTGAATGAAGGCTCAGTGTCTGTTATTCTAAAAGTGTATTAGTTCTGGTTGGGCTCCAGGCCAGTTTTCATTTTTTTTACTGGTTAATTGGGTAATTTGTTAAATTGTTTAAATCAGTTTGCTCGTTTTCTATTGTTATAAAAAAAGTGCACTTTATTCATCTGCTTTTACTGTAATTGTGTTTCTTCCCACTTTATTACCTTATTTTGCTTGTGCTTCTTCTTAAAAGTACTCAATTGTATTATTCTGCTGCAGTTATTACTGCTTGGTAGTAGCCTGATTAAATTGTAACTGTTACTCTAAGCCTTTTGGTTTAACTCTCGGGCTGTTTGTAGACTGCATTGTTGTGGCAGGACAGGTAGCTTACATCCTTCTAAGTTGGGAATCGCTGATTAAATGCTCAGTGTCTGTTATTCTAAAAGCGCATTAGTTTTGGTTTAAGCACTTGGGCTTCAGACCAGTTATTTTACATTAAGAAGGTTTGTGGTCTGCACTCTTGTGGGAGGAGAGGCTAGATTCTGCCCTTCTTAGCTGGGAATGTCTGGTTAAAGGCTTATTGTGCTTGCTTACTTGAACTGTTTCTTTCTGAAATTTGTGCACCTTGTTTGCTGTAGCACAGAAGTTAGTAGTTTATTGGCCATTTTGGGCTAATTTCTATCTCTTTCATTTCCCTGCTATAAAAACCACATTTGCACGGTTGTGGGCACCAGGCAGCACCAGTTAGCTAGGGTTAAACTATTCCTGGCTCCATGAAGTCTACTCTTCAATTTTTTCCTTGGAACTAGACAAACTTTCAACTTAAGCACTCAAACCATTAATTTCACAGCCCAGTACTTGCTCAAAACTCATAGCAAGCACTAATTAACCCTAGCACTAGACCCCCCTATATTGTCCAGAAGGACAAGGCTCTCTATTCGTCCCTACCAGCCAATCAGGAAAACAGCTCACTTTACCTATACAGGTATGTCCAAAGGGCAGTTTCAGATGTACTCTCCAGTCCAACTGGTGAATCTGGGCATTTTGAGGCAATGTTACAATTGCCTCATGTACACAGACAACCCTCTCCTCCTACCACCAAACACTAATATATGCGAGAGATGCAATTATACAGCCAAACTGGAGACAAAGCTCTCTCAACCCAAGACTGGAGCTGACAGTCAAGAGGAGAAGGGAAATACTTACAGCACACCACCAGTCTCACATAGACCTACTAAACCAACACCGGCAAATAACACACATAAATACACAAAAACATACTCAGAGGCTCTAAATAAAAATCTGCAAAAGCAACAGAGACCTTCAAAGCAGACACCCAAGCAACCTCCACACCCCATCACAAACCATGAAACACATGCTTCACATAATCAGTGTGCCACACAATCATAGCCCTTAAGGCAAAATAACATACCCAACACACTAGTAATAGGTGACTCTATAATCAGGCACACTGATGTCCCACTAACTAGGCTGGACAAGGAGAAGGTTACAGTTAGCTGCCTGTTGGGTGCCAGGATCTGTCACATAACACAAGCACTCAGGTCACTACAGAACAAGTACAAATATGACTCTGTCATTGTCCATGTTGGTGTGAATGACCTGCAATGTACCTACCTGGACTACATGATGAGAGATATGAAAGAGCTCTCTGATCACATAGCCCAGGCCGGTATGACCCTGACCCTGAGTAGCATCCTGCCTCACCAAGAATGATGCCACAGTATAAAGAAAAAATTATCAATTTCATCAATTGACTAAGTTTCTGGTGTCATTCAAAGGGGATCCAGTATCTGTCCGCCTGGGATGACATGCTCGATAAGCCACGTTGCTTCACAAGAGATGGCTTGCACCTGTCACCCTTAGGCTTTCAAATACTGGCCAAGGCTTTTGCCATTCCAATAGTGCCTTTTCTGGCAAGGCTCAAAATACAAACCCACCACTGTAAATAGCACAAGTAACCAAAAACTGAGGGTAATGCTACTCAATGCCAGAAGTCTAAACCTCAAAATGCATGCACTCGAGGCACTCCATGAGTATGGAGAACATTGATATCTGTGCAGTAATAGAAACCTGGTTTAAGGCTCCAGAGAGCACCCCAGCACTACCAGGCTGTAACTCTTATCATACTTTTCAGCCACAGAACCTGGACCAAAACAGAAAAGGTGGGGATGTATCCATATTCATCAAGGATATCCACACCTCCAGGTTAGTGGTGCAGCACGATGCCTCAGAGATCATCCATGGGCAACTAACAATGGGCAAAATTACAATTCAAATTGTAGCTTGCTACAGATCATCCACCATGACCCAGGACCCCCATTCCACGTTTCTGGAGACACTGGAAAATGTGAAGGTCCTACCAAATGCCCTAATATTCAGTGATTTCAATTACCCAAGCATTAACTGGGACAACTACGCAAGTACTAACTCCCTTGCCTAACGCTTCCTAGAATTTATAGACTCAAATGCCCTGGATCAACTGGTCAACACCCCCACCAGAGGTGACAACATATTAGACCTGGTCATCACCAACATGGGTGACCAGTGTTCCACACCTGAGGTCAACCCCTCACTGGTTAGATCAGACTATAGACTAATCACTTTGGATATCCACATTCCACCCTCGCCCCCATGCAAGGAAGTCACTGTGAAAAACTTTTCAAAAGCAAACTTCACATTACTTAAAACTGGATTGGAAAGGTTTACAGCCCCCATGCTAAAGGACAATGCTGTTCAAGCTGCTGAATCTTTTAGAAAGACACTCTATGAGAACCTGCAAGAATGCATGGATCATGCTATCCCAAGAAAAACCAAGACTCACTCCTCCAAGAAAAGGAAACCAGTCTGGTGGACTCCTACTATAAACAAACTATACAATAGAAAGAGGAAACTAGTACAGAAAAGAGTAAAATCCCAAGAAGGAAAGACATCCCTGATCAGTATCAGCAAGAAAGTATGATCCCTCATAAAAACATCCAAGGCTAGCTTCGAAAGAAAAATTGCCAAGGACTCCAAAGATAACCACAAAGCGTTCTTTAGCTATGTCGAGAACCTAAGTGGAAACTCTCAGATCTGCTCTGAGTTAGTGCAGAATGGCACAAAATACACCAACGGATATTGCCAACATTCTGGCAGACAGGTTTATTGCAAACTTCACCCCCCTCTCTCCCCCTAAAGGGCCCATAACCATACCAGAAGAATGTAGAGCCCCAGCAATCACTGACACACAGGTTAAAACAGCCTTGTACAAAGCCAAAAACACAGCTTCAATAGGACCAGACTGTGTCCCAGGCTGTGTCTTACAAGAGCTCCAAAATGAACTAACCCCTCACCTAAACACACTCTTCAAACTCAGCCTCTCTACAGGCTACGTACCCATAGAGTGGTGCACAGAAACAGTCATCCCGCTCCACAAAGGGGGGAGCCATAATGGACCCTGGGACCTATTGCCCTATAAGTCTGACTAGCCTGGTCTTCAAGGCTATGGAGCGCATTATCATGGAACTCATTAACAGAGACATTGGGACTCTCCAAACATTGGACCCTACCCAGTTTGGCTTTGTTAAGGGCAGATCATGCCTCCTAAACCTGGTGTACTTTGAGACAGTTACCAAGGTTTTAGACGAGGGAAAGAAGATCCACACAGCCTACCTAGACCTCGCAAAGACTTTCAACACCATTCCCTATTCTGGTATTATAGACAAGCTCACCAGCCTGAACATAAACCCCTACGTCATGAGATGGGTTGCCATTTGGCTCATGGGTAGAACCCACATGGTGAGAGTTGCAGGCTCTAGGTCCAACTCTAAACCAGATACAAGTGGCGTCCCCCAGGGCTCAGTCCTGGGACCCTTCCTGTTCGGTATATACTTCTCAGAGGTACAGGCAAACACAGGAGGACTATGGCTGACCAAGTTTGTAGATGAATGCAAACTGGGGGCCATAATTGACTCTCCGGCTGATACAGACATCCTCCAGAAAGGTCTCACTGAGACAGATACCTGATGTCAAAATCATGGCCTCAAGCTAAATGCCAAAAGTGCTTAGTGATCCCCTTTGGAAAAAACAAAGTACCCCGCGAACTATCACATACGTGGTAGTCCCCTTAAATACAGAAAATATAATAAGGGATCTGGGGACCCAAGTAGATAGTAATCTCTGCTTTGATAATCATATTGCCAAGGTGGTTAGAAAATCCTTCTATGCGGCCCACCTAATCACAAAAGAGTTTGCATCTAGAACAAAAGAGGTTATTGTGCCCCTCTACTCATCACTCATCAGACCCATCATAGAGTACAACGCCCCATTTGGGATGTTCTTTACAAGACACCTGCAACAACTGGAAAGACCACAGAAGTACCTAACCAAGAGGATTACTGACCTCAAACAGATGCCCTATGCAGCCTGACTGAAGAAACTCCACCTATACCCAGTTGCATACCACTTACTCAGAGGTGATCTCGGCCTGACATATAAGGCTATGTCCAACCCAGAATTGATGGACATGCTCCACCTAAAAAAAAACAAATCTCCGAGAGCCACACGGTCTAAGGATCTAAATCTCACCACACTGATAAATAGGACATACTGGAGGGATAGATTCCTCTCCGAGAGACTTCCCATGCTTTGAAACAGGATTCCAATCTACATTAGGCAGGGCCCCTCACTAACACTGTTCAAGAGAAACCTTGATGAGTGGATGGGAAACAGAAAGTTTACCCAGGGATCACTTCAGTGGCTCTGCTGGACAGAGGCACAGGGAACTAATCTAAGGGGGTGGCGAAAGCCAACACATTCTGGCTAGGCTTATAAATGCCTTCGGGCAGATAGCCTAGTACCTACCTATGCACCTATGAACTTATTTTCTTTACTAGGTTAGATTCTTATCAAGAGAAATTGCCTAGGCTTAAAATGGTCCTCAAGGACAGCTAGCCTAGTACATACCCATGAAAGTATTACTGTAAACCAAAGTAAGAGATATATCAGTGTATAACTGCAGTATTCCATCTTGAACTATTTTCTTTAATGGTTATAAGGAGTCATTTTTACAGTATTGTAGCTGACAGAGTGCAGTCATTACATTACTGCAAGCAAAGGTAACAGATATGACAATATAAACCATCAATTTGCATTTACGTTATTATTTGTAATATTTAGAAAGAATATTTTAGTACTGTATTGAATATCAACCACAGAAACGTACAGAACTTAACAGGACTACACAGCCCTTCCAAGTACTAATAAGCACTTTCCATATGAATTCATCTGAGGTATGCATAAGCACTTCTCATATCCTTCTTCTTAAGTACACATAGGAACTTCCCAAATGAATACTCCAATTGTATGCATAAGTTTTACTTCAATAAAGATTTATAATATAAAATTGTTTTAGGAAATTTAAAGGCATGTAACATGATGTGTGGATTTGTGTGGATTTTCTATTTTATTATCTACCCCTTTCTTCTCTACTTTTATTATTTTAATTATGCATTTCTTTCTCCTTTATTATTTTGTTTCACTCCCATTTATTTTGCTTTTTTTTAGAGATCCAAATCCCTCTGGAGCTTCCAATTCATGTACCACCCATGTTAGGGAGCACTCATACTCTGCCTTTACAGGGACAATCTCACAGGGTCAGGTGGTAACAATGGTCTTGCAGGCACGCTGGCGTGTGGCAGCCTGGCAAGCTTCACTGAAAAGGGGCTTCAGGATTTGACAGAGGATGTACTGGAGCCAGTAGTGGACAGAGAGATTCAGTCTGTTGAAGCCTCTCTTCAGCATATTAAAGATACTCTCTCCCAGTTGTTGCTGACCACTGCACCACCACAGGTCCCTACTCAATCAACATTGGAGTCCACCACTGCATCACTATCTGGCAGTGGAATTGTTGCAGGCTCTGTGGACTGGGGACTCCTGCACCATCTCTTCTTCAGCTTTTCTTCCTTTATACTTTGTCCATCACCGTCTTACCTATTGTCCAACTAAACTACTCTATTGTATATAAACTTAAAAAATAGAGGGGTCTGTCACAAGACAAAAACATAATGCTCCTCCTCTGCCATCTGCTCCAGCCCAAACCCGCATGATGTGTTCCTTCTCTGTTTCCCTGTTTGTCTCCGCTTTTTGAAGTCTTTCCTTTCCATTCTTTAATAAAACTATCAGGTTGTCCTAATAAGGATACCCTTATATAAACATTATAAACACCTTAAAAATAAATAATTAGAAAAGCTGTATAGTCCACCGCTTGCCTAATATCTTTCAAGTGTGAATGTGCAAAGCCATGGTCGGCTGAGATACCCAAAAGCATACGAAGTAATATGAAGCCTCAGGCTATCATGAACTAATTCACAAGTTATTAATGTTTAATTTTAAGTATCTTATTATTTTGCCATAAACAGACATGTTTTTAAAAATACCTTTGCTGTTCTTTCTTCATTGCAAATGACCTACACTGAGCTTATATGCATATATATATCAAGGGGGGGGGGGCTACTGGCAGATAACCAAATATGCATATGCAAAGCCCTTGACTATAAATACCACCTATATTCTTATTTTGTATGTTTGTTACACAAATATGCCAAGAATGAAAGAAATACTGTGTGTGTGTGTGTGTGTGTGTGTGTGTGTGTGTGTGTGTGTGTGTGTGTGTGTGTGTGTGTGTGTGTGTGTGTGTGTGTGTGTGTGTGTGTGTGTGTGTGTGTGTGTGTGTGTGTGTGTGTGTTCCTGTTGACAGAGATACCCTGAATGGAGTAGCTTTATACATTTTCAGTAAAACAAGTTGAATCAAACAATAAATTCCTTGAAAAAATAGGCAAGTACAGCAATTGACTTAATGCCTCTTAAAGTGTCAGTAAATGCGAAGCAAGTTTAACACTGTATTCACTGCATCACCTCTTCTAGTCAATAACCTTCATAAATGCGGGAGCCACTCGTTGATTAACTATCAAATGTCTATTAATCTCTAACAATAAGCAAATAATTGAGCTCAGCCTTTCAGGTATCCTTTTCACCTATCAACCAATACCTGCATCATCCCCAGTGAAAAAGTCTTGAATTAATAACCTTTCCCTGTATACCTAGGTTGAGAGAGAAGGCCGTGGTAATGGGGCAGCCATTTACTAAAGCAATGCAGAATGACCAGGATGAAAAGCTAATATAAAATGAATAAGGATGAAATAAATGGCAGCAATACTGAATGTGTTACAGAAGAAAACAGCTAATCAGGCAAACAGAATCTCAGTTAACCAGAGCTTCTCAAAGTTTGGTGAGTTTAGGCAGAGATATGGAGTGCATCTAAACTGAAATCTAAAGCATCCACTGCAAATAACTGAAAAATAAGTATATTTAAAGCCTGTATTACACATTATTAACTGTAATTTATTTGAATTGCTAATTCTTTTTTGCCGATTGTGTCTGCATTTTTTTCTGCACTTTGAAATTCTGCACTACTGCCTTATATTTCTTAGGCTAGAGTCAGACTTGCTGAATCTAGACTGTTTGGTATCACTGTGCTCTAGACCAGCCATCTTACATCAAGAAGGTCTTCCTGCACTCTTGTGGCAGAAGTGTGTAGCTCAGGTTCCATCTGAGTTGAGGATTGCTGGAGAAAGGCTCAGTCTGCAGTCTGGGGTTTTCCAACTGGTAGTTTGTCTTAAAACTGTTGAATTTTGACTGCATTTAAGCCTCTTCTCTCAGTTAACCTGAGCTCCTCTGAGTTTGGTGACTTTAGCCAAAGCTCTGGAGAGCACCTGATGTGAAATACAAGGCATCCACTGCAAACAACTGAAAAATAAGTATATTTAAAGCCTGTATTGTGGGCGGCCACGGTGGTGCAGTCGTTAACATTGTTGCCTCACAGCAAGAGGTTCTCCAGTTCAATCCTCGGCTGGGATGCCTTCTGTGCGGAGTCTGCATGTCCTTCCTGTGGTCGTGTGAGTTTCCTCTGGGTGCTCTGGTTTCCTCCCACATCCCAAAGACATGCTGCAGGTGGACTGGACACTCTAAATTGGCCCTAGGTGTGAGTGTGTGTGTGTGTGCCTTCTGTGGAAGGTTGGGTGCTGGGCTGGCAACTCAACACTGTAAAACTCCACTGCCAATCATGAGTGGACAGGTGATCCGCTGTGGCGACCCCTAACCAGGAAAAGCCGAAAAAAGAAGAAAGCCTGTATTGCACTTTAACTAAGAGGGCCTCCCTCCACCCTTGTGGCAGAAGTGTGTATCTCAGGTTCCATCTGAGTTAGGGATTGCTGGAGAAAGGCTCAGTTTGGGGCTTTCCCATTGGCAGCTTGTCTTAAAACTTTTTAATTTTGCCTGCATTTAAGCATCACGTTTGTGAGGGTTTGCTCTAAGTTAACCATAGCTGCTCAGAGTTTGGTGACTTTAGCCAGAGATCTTTAGTGCATCTGAACTGAAATACAAGGAATCCACTGCAAACAACTGAAAAAAGTATATTCAAAGGCTGCATTGCACTTTGTTAACTGTATTTATTTGAATTGCTGCTTCCTTTTTGCTGATTGTGTCTGCATTTTTTTCTGCACTTTGAAATTTTGTACTACTGCCTTATATAGCATGGGCAAGATTCAGACTTGCTGAATCTAGACTGTTTGGTATCACTGTGTTCTAACCAACCATCTTACATTAAGATGGCTTCCCTGCACCCTTGTGGCAAAAGTGTGTAGGTCAGGTTCCATCTGAGTTGGGGACTGCTGGAGAAAAGCTCAGTTTTGGACGTTCCCATTGGTAGTTTGTCTTAAAACTATTGAATTTTGCCTATATTTAAGCCTTGCATTTGTGAGTAGCTGCATATCGCACAAAGGGGGTTAGCACTGCCCTGTATAGAGACAAATGTCTGGAAACTTAAATTTTCCATAGACATCTGTCAGTAGAACCCTCCCAAGTCCCCTGTTACTCTGCAGGCAACTCAACTGCACACTGAGCCGCATTTTCACAGCTCTTTACCCTAAACTGTTAACAGAATAAGCCTTCCTCTTATTCCTACATCAAAAACTGATCTAACTTACACACTCCCCAACAGTACTATCATATAAACTTGCCAGTATGGATGGTCACTTTCCCACGATTTCTCTGGCCAGCCTGATTGACTTGGGCCTCCTGAGGTAATGTAGTAATTGCTTCATGTATACTGACAACTACTAATTTTTGAAACAAATACTGTATGTGAGAGATGTAATTACATTACCAATTTGAAAGCAATCCTCTCATGTAAGAAAAAAACAAGACATCAAACAGGTTGTCAGCTCATGCACTTCACATCTCACATGAGTTCATGACACAACACACAAATCCACATATGCACAGGTACTCACTAGAAGCCTACCAAAAGATCAGACACCTCTCAAGTGTAAATTATCTGAACATACCTCAACACGTATAGAAATCACTGCACATAACACACATTTCAGTGTCTCACCAAATAAGCCCCTAAGGCAAAACATCTCAAATTCTAATGTCTTGGTCATGGCAGACTTCTTAGTGAGACACACAGATGTCCCCTTCACCAGGCTGGACAAGAAGAAGGTCACAGTCAGCAGCCTATTAGGTGCCAGGATCTGTCAGATCATGCATGCACTCAGATCTCTCAACAACTACCGTTATGACTTTGTCATAGTCCATGTTGTGGTGAATGACTTGAGACTTACCTCCCTGGACTATATGAACAGAGACATGACTGAGCTCTCAGGTTATGTGTCCTAGGCAGGTATGACTCCAGCCCTAAGCAACACTTTACCTTCACCCAGGGTGATGCCACAATATAAACAAAAAAATGATTGACTTCAACAATTGGCTTAGCTTCTGGTGTAGTATTTGTCAGCATGGGAAAACATGGTCAATAGGCCACCCTGCTTTACCACAGATGGTCTACACCTGTCTCCCATAGGCTTTCAGATACTGACTAATGTGTCTGCTTCCCCCATAGTGCCTTTTTCAGGTAATGTCAAAAATGACAAAATTTCCAACAAAGGAAAATCCACTTGAGACAAGCTCAATGTTCTGCTGCTTAATGCTAGGAGTCTAAACATGAAACTGCACTCGCTGGAAGCACAACTTACCTTGGAAGATGCTGATGTCAGTGCAGTCACTGAAACATGGTTCAAGGCCACAGACACCACCCCAGCTGTGCAAGGCTTCAAGGCCTTCCACACATTCAAACCTCAGAATGAGAGTGAAAGAACCAAAGTTGGTGGTGTATCCATCTTCATTAAAGCCAAGTACACCTCAAGATTGGTCAAACACTACTACTCTCTCAAACTGCTCCATGCCCAATTAACTATAGACAAAACACCTTACAACATAATTTCTAGCTATAGGTCCCTCTCCATGAACCAAGAAAAGCGAAATGCCTACCTGGTCTTACTGGAGTCACTTGCCATACAGTCCAGCACCTTAGTCATGGGAGATTTCAATTATTCCTCCATCAACTGGAAAACATACACAAGCTCAAACATGCTTCCCTAGAGGTTCTTGGACTTTGCTGATGCAAATGCTGTGGAACAGATAGTCTGCACCCTCTAAAAGGGCTCTAATGTCCTTGACATAGTACTCATCAATATGGGTGGTCACTGCACTTCCTCCTGTGTGATGTCCTCTCTGGTAAGGTCGGAACATAAATCAGTCTCATTCAAACTAATTATTGTCCCCACATCTCCAAAGGAGCAAAAAAAAAAAAAAATCTAAGAAACTTCTCCAAAGCAAACTACAGCCTACTATGTGATGGTATAAAAGGTTTTATACCCCCTGCAGTCACAGACAATCACTCCTATCCAGAGATTGCCACAAATGCCATGTATAATCATCTTAGCAACTGTATAGACTCTGCTGTACCAGATTGGATTAAACCAGGCCCTTCTGAAAAAAAACAGCTACCTTAGTGGACATCTAGTATAAACAGATTGTATAAAAAAAAGGAAGAAACTGATGTCTAAGAACAAGAGGCAACTGCCTCTCCAGAGGAAAGATTCCCTCCACAGACTAAACAAGCAAATCAGAATAAAATAGCATCCCTAGCCAAGGACAATCATATGGCATTCTTTAACTACATCTGAAATCTAAAAGGGAGTGTCCAGCTATGTGCTGTATTGGTAGTAGATGGTAACACTCACACTATATTTGAAGAAATTGCCAACCTGATAGCTGACAGATTTGGTGCAAACTTCACCCCTTATCCCCACCAGCCATACCCCAAAGCATACCTGACACCAGTTCTCTACCTAGAATATCTAGAGATAAAGTCATATCTGCATTCTCCAAGGCCAAAAAGAAAGCCTCAGTGGGACCATATAACATCCCTGGTTGCTTACTAAGAAATCTAAAACAGGACCTAGCTGACTCACTTGACTTTCTCCTTAACCATATTCCGCAACCTGGCTTTGTACCAGCCGAATGGAGAACAGCATCAGTAATGCCCTTGCATAATGTGGGCTATCAACCAACCCTTGGA
Organism: Protopterus annectens; assembly: GCF_019279795.1. Taxonomy (NCBI): domain Eukaryota; kingdom Metazoa; phylum Chordata; order Ceratodontiformes; family Protopteridae; genus Protopterus; species Protopterus annectens. Next base: position 312,327,780 of record NC_056729.1, read on the forward strand.
ACTATAGACCCAGAAGTCTAACCAACCTCATCTGAAAGACCATGAAAAGAATCATCATGGGTCTTATCAACAAGGACACAGGTGACCTTCAAACTCTAGACACAACCCAGTTTGACTTTGTTAAGGGTAGATCATGCTTACTAAACCTGGTAGACTTCTTCGAGAAAGTCACCAAAGCCCTGGATGAAGGTAAGACAGTGTATGCCACCTATTTGGACCTAGCCAAAGCTTTGACAGAATCCCCCACTCGGATATAATTGAAAACTCCCCCAGCTAGGTTTTAACCCTTACGTCACTAGATGGGTAGCTAATTGGCTCACCAACAGAACACATACTGTCAAAGTTGTTGACTCCACCTCTACCAGTAGACCCGTCACCAGTGGTATGCCACAAGGAATTATACTGGGGCTTTACTATATGGATTCTATTTATCAGAAGTCCAGGCTAAAGTAGACAGCCTTTGGCTTACTAAGTTTGCTGATGATTGTAAACTAGACATAATCACTGAGTCCCCCAACAATGTTAACATATTGCAGGAAGGGCTAACACAAAAAAAATGAGTGGTGCCAAAGTCATGGTCTAAAACTAAATGCAAAAAAGTGCACCATTATCCCATTTGGCAAAGCAGAATTCCCCACTAATTACAATATTGACATAACCCTTCCAAGTTCAAACCCAGTGGTGCGAGTTCTACAAACACAGGTCAACAGCAATCTGAACTTTGATGACCAGGTTTTCATGGTGGGAAGGAAATCCTTTTACATTGCACATCTCATAAGTAAAGGCATTGCGTCCAGATCTGAGGATGTTATAGCCCCACTTTACTTGACCCTATTCAGACCATTAATACAGTACACTGCTCCCTTCTGAATGTATCTCACTAGACACCTACAACAACTGGAGAGACCACAGAGATTTCTCACTAAGAAGATACAAGGTCTCCAAACCATGTCTTACATGGATAAACTGAAAGCCCTGTCACTGTACTCTGTATCATATCGGCTACTGAGAGGTGACTTGTGCCTGGACTGCAGGGCAGTCTCTGACCTCGATCTGATGGAAATGCTGCATACAGTATCTGCAAATCAAATGACAATAGAGTCACTTGCTGTAGGGATCTCAACCTTGCCAGTGACATTAGCAGAACATGCTGGAAAGACAGGTATGTCTCCTAGAGATTGCCACTGCTCTGGAATAAACTTCCAATTCATTGTGAAGCAGAGCTCCTCAATGACCCTATTCAAGCACAACCTGAACAAATAGATGGGTGACCACAATTTCACTGCAGGGGTGGCACCCATGTCCCTCATGAGCAGGGGTAGTCAGTGCTGTAAAGTATGTTCATCTCACCAAGGACAATTGGGGCAACCCCACATTAACATGGCTAGGCCTATAAAGGCTCTAGGGCCAATAGCCCTGTAACCTCCTATGAACCTATAAAGAAGAGGAGAAGTATAGGACAAGCAAACATTCAGGAGTAGTTCTAGAAGTAGTGAAAACTGTCAGTCAAGACAAAATTGAGCTCTGGAATACAACTGGGATGAGTCTATTACCTAAAGGACAAAATGTGTATAATATATAGCAGTAGCAAAGCTAAAGAGGTAATGGAGTTTGGAAAGGCTACACACTGAAGACAGTGAGTGTCCTTTTCTGTTTTATGGCACAAGATGGAAGGCATTTTAATAACAGCTGTAGTTCTAGTAATGGTGAAGGCAACATTGTCCAAGTTACTATAACCAGGTTAGCAGTAAAGCAATAAGGCCAAGTTAAGTTGAAATTACATGATATGCAGTTCCCATTATAGGGGCAAGTTATAAGGCAGTCATTTTCATTGCAAGCTGTGCAAATATAAATTAAGTGAACTATCTCAATAAGAGTGAAGTGGAGGAATCTAGTTATTTAGTGGAAAGGGGGAATCAGTGAGTCAGATGGTGGAGAAGTGTGACAAATATTAGGCTCAAACTCAGTGAACTGGGGCTTAGAAGGACTAGGGCAGTTCCAAACAGTGGGATTTTGAATACTCTAGATGAGTTTTGCAGTTCTAGAAGAATTTTGTAGTAACAAAATGGAAGAATCATTGTAATACAAAAACTCCAGGGAGATGTATACGTTCACTGAAACGGATCATCTCAGTTGAGTAGCAAGAAAAGTTTGGCTAGGAAATGAAGGCATTGCAATATTGGTAGGGTGTGTTAGGAGCCATGAGGAAATGGAGGCAGTAATGCAGCAGCAGATTTCTAGAAAGAAGGCATGCTTACACTATACAAAGAATAGGATTGGCAGTGTTTAATCAAATTTATGAGAATCAAATGGGGTTAGAGGTATGCAGCAGTTGAAATAGAGATAGACAGAAGAGTGTATGATATTTTTTGCAGCAAAAGAAATAAATAAATAAAATAAAATACAAGTATCCATTAAGACATCAGGTAACAATTTAATATCAACATCTATTTATAAAGAACAAGGTCAAGAGATACATAGACAGTTGCAAGAGACCTAGGTACTTATTTAGACAACTCTTTCTCTCTTTCCATAATCATATTTCAATCACAGTTAGAAAATCCTTCTAAATGACCAAGACCAATTGATTTCCAAGAGGATATCCTTAAGATACAAGAAAGTTGTCCTACCACTGTATTTCTCTCTTATCAAACCCACCATTGAATACAATACTTCCTTTTTGTATTTACACATTCAGGCATGTCACTGAACTACAAAGGCACCAAAGAAGCTGCTAGACTTGCACAACTTTTTTTACACTCAGTATGTAGCTGCTCTGAGGTGATCTCTCTCTCATTATTCTAACAGTGAAAGACCCAACCCTATCTGACCTCCTATTTTATCAAATAAATAAATGAATAAATAAATAAATACAAATTAGTAGCTCTACTAATATGGGCTCGCGGTGGTGGTGCTGCGGTAGCGTTCTCGCCTCACAGTACGACGTTCATCATCTTCTTTCGGCTGTTCCCGTTAGGGGTTGCCACAGCAGATCATTTGTTTCCATTTCTTTCTGTCCTCTGCATCTTGCTCTTTCACACCAACCACCTGCATGTCCGCTCTCACCACATCCATAAACCTTATCTTAGGCCTTCCTCTTTTCCTCTTACCTGGCAGCTCCATCCTTAGCATCTTTTACCCAATATACCCATCATCCCTCCTCAGCACATGTCCAAACCAAAGCAATCTTGCCTCTCTTGCTTTGTCTCCAAACTGTCCAACCTGAGCTGACTCTCTAATATACTGATTCCTAATCCTGTTCATCTTAGTCACACCCAGTGCAAATCTTAACATCTTTAACTCTGCCACATCCAGCTCTGACTCCTGCCTTTTCGTCAATGCTACAGTCTCCAACCCATATAACATAGCTGGTCTCACTACCCTCTTGTAGACCTTCCCTTTCACTCTTATTGGTACCTGTCTGTCACAAATCACTCCTGACTCTCTTCTCCACCCATTCCACCCTGCCTGTACTCTCTTCTTCACCTCTGAACTGTTGATCCCAAGTACTTAAACTCATCTACCTGTACCAACTCTACTCCCTGCATCCTCACCATTCCTCTAACCTCCCTCTCATTTACACACATATATTCTGTTTTAGCCCTGCTGACCTTCATTCCTCTCCTCTCTAAAGCATATCTCCACCTCTCCAGGGTCTCCTCAACCTGGTCCTTACTCTCACTACATATCACAATGTCATTTGCAAACATCATAGTCCACGGGGCCTCCTGTCTAATCTCATCTGTCAACCTGTCCATCACCACTGCAAATAACAAAAGGCTCAGAGCTGATCCTTTATGTAATCCCACCTCCACCTTAAATGTATCTGTCACTCCCATCGCAGTCCTCACCAATGTCACACTACCCTTGTACATATCCTTTACCACTCTTACATACTTCTCTGCCACTCCCAACTTCCTCATACAATACCACAACTCCTCTCTAGGCACCCTGTCATATGCTTTCTCTAAGTCCACAAAGACACAATGCAACTCCTTCTGACCTTCTCTTTATTTCTCCAACAACACTCTCAGAGCAAATATTGCATCTGTAGTGCTCTTTCCTGGCATGAAACCATACTGCTGATCACTGATCATCACCTCCCTTCTTAACCTAGCTTCCACTACTCTTTCCCATAACTTCAAGCTGTGACTGATCAATTTTCTCCCTCTGTAGTTACTGCATCTCTGCACATCACCCTTATTTTTAAAGATAGGTACCAAAACACTTTCTCTCCACTCCTCAGGCATCCTCTGACTTTCCAAAATTTCATTAAACAATCTGGTTAAAAATTCCACTTCTCCTAAGCACCTCCATGCTTCCACTGGTATGTCATCTGAGCCAACAGCCTTTCCATTCTTCATCCTTTTCATAGCTGTCCTTACTTCCTCCTTGTTAATCTGCTTCACTATCCCCACATCATCCAACATTCTCTCTCTCTCATTCTCTTCATTCATCAGCCCTTCAAAGTACTCTTTCCAATCTACTCAACACACTCTCCTCACTTGTGAGTATGTTTCCCTCACTGTCCTTTATCACTCTTACCTGCTGCACATCTTTCTCAGCATAAAGACAAAATGATTGGCTTCAACAATTGGCTAAGTTTCTAGTGTCATTCAAAGGGGATCCAGTATCTTTCTGCCTGGGACGACATGATCGACAAACCACGATGCTTTGCCAGAGATGGTCTGCACCTGTCTCCCCTGCGATTTAGGTTACTGGCTAAGGCTCTTGCCACCCCCATAGTGCCTTTTTAAGCCAGGCTCAAATGACAAAATTACCACCGTAACAGATAAAAACACGCTAAATCTGAAGGTTATGCTACTCAGTGATAGAAGTCTATATCTCAAAATGCACTCTCCCGAGGCACTCCTAAAAATGGAGAACATCAATATCTGTGCAGTAACCGAGACCTGGTTCAAGGCTCCAGAGAGCACCCCTGCAATACCAGGTTACAACTCTTACCACACTTTTCGGCCACCAAACCAGGACCGAAACACTAAAGGTGGTGGAGTTTCCATATTCAACAAGGATATTCACACCACCAGGCTAGCTGCACAACACAATGCGTCTGTAATATTACAGGTGCAACTAACATTAGTTAAGACTGCAATCCAAATTGTATCTTGCTACAGTCCCCCCACCATGCCCCAAGATTCTCACTACACCTTTTTAAACATACTGGAAAATATTAAGATACAACCTAACACCCTAATACTGGATGATTTGAACTACCCTGCCATTAACTGGGAAAACTACTCGGGTACTATTGCCTTTGCCCAACCATTCTTGGAATTCATAAATTCCAACGCCCTGGATCAACTAATCCATAGTCCAACCAGGGGCTCAAATATCCCTGACCTGGTCATTACCAGCATGGGAGATCGATGCTCCACACCAGCGGTCACCCCCTTGCTGGTCAGGTCTGACCATAAGCTAATCACCTTTGACGTCCACATCCCACTCCTACTCCCCAGTAGGGAAACCTCCATAAAAACTTCTCCAAAGCCAACTTCATGCTACTCAAGTCAGAAGTGACAAACTTCACGACACCCATGCAGACAGGAACTGAAAGTTCGACTGCCGAATCCTACACTATGGCACTGTACAAGCATATCCACTCGTGCATAAATCCTGCCATTCCAAATAGAACCAAGATGCTCTCCTCCAAAAAAGTAAGCCAATCTGGTAGTCCCCTGCCATAAACAAGTTATACAACAGAAGGAAGAAACTGTTACAGAAAAAAGGAAAATCCTAGGATACAAAAAATCTCCCTTACCAGCCTTAGTAAGAAGCTGAGGTTCCTCATAAAATCCTCCAAAGCTAGTTATGAAAATAAAATTGCCAAAGATTCTAAGGACAACCACAAGACATTCTATAGTTACGCCAAGAATCTAAATGGCAATACTCAGATATGCTCTGAACTACAAAAGAATGGCACTAAATATACTGATCCCAAGGATATTGCCAATATCCTAGCAGATCAATTCAGTGCCAATTTCACCCCCCTCTCACCCCTTAAAGGGCCCATCTCAATACCAAAAGATTGCCAAATGCCGGTAATCATGGCCACACAGGTAAAAAACACACTCTACAAAGCTAAGAATACAGCATCCATGGGATCAGATGACATCCCGGGCTGTGTAATGCATGAACTACAAAATGAACTGGCACCTCACCTAAGTGTCATATTTAATCATAGCCTCACTCAGGATTCATGCCCAAGGAGTGGTGCACAGCTACAGTTATCCCACTCCACAAAGGGGGGGGGGTCTACCTTGGAGCCCGGGAACTATCGTCCCATCAGCCTAATGAGCTTGATCTGCAAAGCCATGGAATGCATTATCATAGAACTTATAAACAAGGACATTGGTAACCTTCAAATACTGGACCCCACCCAGTTTGGTTTTGTGAAGTGCTGATCTTGTTTCCTCAACCTGATTAACTTCTTTGAATCAGTCTCCAGAGCCATGGACAAGGGTATGATGGTCCACACAGCTTATCTGGACCTCGCCAAGGCATTTGACACCATCCCCCACTCTGGAATCATAGATAAACTTACTAAACTGGGCATCATTTCCTATGTCACTCAATGGGTTGCCAACTGGCTTACTGACAGAACCCACACTGTAAAAGTAGCCAACTCCAAATCCAGCTCCAGACAAGTGACAAGTGGAGTACCTCAGGGTTCAGTCCTGGGACCGCTCTTGTTTGGCATCTTCTTCTCCAAAGTACAGGCCAACACCAAGGGACTCTGGCTAACAAAGTTCACAGACAACTGCAAACTGGGAGCCATTACCAAATCCCCAAATGATGTGGGCATCCTACAAAAGGGCCTTACAGAGACAGATGTTTGCTGCTAGAGCCATGGGCTCAAGCTCAATGCCAAGAAATGTATAGTTATCCCCTTTGGGAAAAAACATGTACCCATGGATTACCACATAAGTGATAGTATACTAAACACTGAAAGTGTAATAGGGGACCTAGGGACACAGGTGGACAGTGGTCTCACCTTTGATAACCACATCGCCGCAACAGTCAGGAAATCCTTCTATGTGGCACATCTCATTACTAAGGGCTTTTCATCCAGGAAAAAGGAGGTCATTGTCCCTCTGTACTCATCCCTCATTAGACCCATTATAGAGTACAATGCTCCATTTGGTATGTACCTTACAAGACATCTGCAACAGCTGGAAAGGCCATAGAAATACCTCACTAAAAGAGCTACAAGCCTAAAGCAGATGCCCTATGTTGACCATCTAAAAAACCTCCAGCTATACTCTGTCGCATATCATCTACTCAGAGGCGATCTCTGCTTAACATACAAGGCCATGTCAAACCCAGAGCTGTTGGACATGCTACACTTAAAGAAATCCCAATCCCTCAGAGACACACGCTCCAGGGATCTAAACCTGGTCATCACAATGAACAAAACATGCTGGAGGGATAGATTCCTGTCCCAAAGACTCCCCATTCTCTGGAATACACTGCCCATACATGTCAAGCAGAGCGCCTCTTTGGCCCTCTTCAAAAAGAACCTTGACACTCGATGGAAGATAGGAAATTCACCCCGTGGATCACGTCATTCGCCCTGCTAGACAGGAGACCAGGGAAGTAAAATTGCTGGAAAAATAGGCAGTGAAATGTTATGGCTAGGCTTGTATAGGCCCTAGGGCCAATAGCCTAGTACCAACCTATGAACCTATGAACATGTAGAACTGAAAATGTAATTTATCAAGCTGTATGTGACATATGCTTCAGTTTTTACATTGGAAAAAGAAAAAGAACATTTATCTGATTTAACAAATGATCTAACAAAGTATATCAGTTAAATGGGGATGACACACAGTATGTGTGAATCAAAAAGGTGTAACCAAAATAAAATTCCACAAAGCCTACAGAGACATTAAAAATGACTGAGGGACAGGCTATAAGAAAAGGAAAAGGGCTTACTTGATTGGTTTGTTGAAAAATTGCATTAGAGTCAGACATTGAAATATGATAATCAGGTGATCTATGAATTCAGTAATGGCCCCATTTTTCTAAAATTTAAGCAAGATATCAGAAAAAAATATCTGAGATTATTTGTGAATGAGATAAAAAAGATAAAAGTCATTGACTGATATAGTGGTATAAGGAAGACCTAATCAGTTTTTCAGTCCATCCATCCATCCATCCATCCATCCATCCATCCATCCATCCATCCATCCATTTATCAATTTATCAGTGTGGTCAGAAAAATGGAATTATTGGTTTAATGATAAAATGCCTTCACCTGAGGAAAGGAGAAATGGAGCATTATCAGAGGAATGATAAAGCAATGTTATTAAAGATAATATGTCCTGGTGCTTTCAGTATGCTCTTTATCTACCTACTTAGGTCTTAGAGAAAGTCACTGATGCTTTGGAATGAAAATAATGGATCTATAAAATGGACTACTCTATAAAGACTGGTAGAGGAATATAGAAAATGACAGCTGTATTTCCACTGCTTATGCAGTGACCTTTGAGGGATTAAGTTAACAAATGGTCAGTGTGGGTCAAATAATTTGGATAAAGTAAACTATGCAGCTCCTGAAGGATACACCTGATTCCTAATGACCCACTGGGATACAGGCAGCATGCATTACCAAAGGAAAAAGATCCATTCTGATTCAGTAACATGACAAGATAATGGTAGAACTTTCAGGGTACCTACATAAAATGTGACATAAGAAAAAGCCACAATTGCCAAAATGTTTCAAATAACATTATTCACCAGCTGTGTGGAAGGATGTCAGAGAGATAAACACAAAACATGGCGGGTCTATATTGAATGTTCGAACATTAAAAATTTCGAGTCTCATATGATCTACACCATATGATCGGAATTTTGAATGTTCAAATGTTGTAACTGAGATCTCCGTACAGTGCAAAATGGGAAGATTTCCCTTTTCTGCACTGTAGTGCAATCTTGCAGTTGGTATATTTAAAGAGCGGGTGGTGTGGGGGGTGCAGGGTGGCTTGCCCCCCTGCTTAGAGCATTCAGGTAGGTGTTTCATGTAGTTTATTTTTTTTAGATATTCGAACTTTTGAAAGTTTGATCATATGGTGTTGACCATATGACAGTCAAACTTTCAAATGTTCGAGTATCTAACAGACCCAAAAATGGCTAATGTGGAAACCAGTGTTTTCAAAAATGCAGATCAGTAGGACTAATTTAGTGGATTGAGTTGCACTTAAACATTTCTACAGTGGCACAGTTCCCATATCTATTAGGATAGTCAATCTATCTTGCGATAAAGCTATCTTGGGTAGTGCTTAGATTAGCCAAATATATGGTTAAACTTCTTATGTTCAGTTCTAGAAATGGAAGCCAATCTAGGGCTGGATACAGCACAAGATGACCTAGGTGGCTGCCTAGTGCCTGCTGCTGGCAGTGGGTCCCCACATAACTGTTAAAAAAATAAACTATCCCATCTCCTAACCTGATTAGATGACCTGGGTTTGTACTACTGGGTTTTGACATGAGACACCTTCAGTAGCAAGCCAATGATTGGTAACGCCTAAAGAAATGCATGTCTTTTTCATTAATTTTAATGGTAAAAGGCAGGATTTTGGAATTATTGATGAATGGTACATAAAATGACAAGGAAAAATCCTAACAAATATAAACACTATCATGTGCTGTGGATTATGACATAATAGTTATTATTGCACACATATCTATCTGTATAAATGCTATTATCTTATCAGACCAGTCCATAATTAAATGCTTTTATTTTCTTCTTTTGCCGTATCTATTGGTGCCATCCCTGAGTATGATTCATCATACTCAGGGATGGTATCCTATATGGTGGTTGGCTACTATTTATTGTTTCATGTCAGACAGGCTACATTGCAACATCTTATACTCCCACACAAACAAATCGTAGTTCTGATTTCTTTCAAAATTCTGCTGCAGTTAATACACTTCTGTCATCCTCTCTCACTTTACCCTTCCTACATGTTCAAAGTGATTCTTTCCTTTTTAGGTCAGGTTAGTCATGTTGTAAAGATGAAAATGTTTGTGTCATATATAATTGTAAAATGAAAATAAAAATTAATTAAAAAAAAAGAAACATATTAGTTTGTCTTAATGTCGAGATCCTTATCTCTAAAAAAAGCAATGAGACAACATAGACCGCAGATAGCAATTAACAAGTATGATTCATGCAGGTGTAGTTGAACTTCTATTGATCACACTATTGGTAGGGCAAACAATAGAATGCCACCTGTTCAAGAACCATTTTTGCTTGGTTTTATGTTAAGAAGGAATTTATGGTTCTGTGAGCTTAGATTGTATTGTTCTAAGAGTCAGATAGGGGGTATCCAAATGCAAAAGAGTGCACAGTTATGTCAGAATTATTCAATTTGGCCAAGGCTAGCTCATACCATTAATATCTTCCTGCATGACCTGTTCTCATTTTAGCTTCAGTATATTCATGTGTTTGCCAAATGCATGCATGTGTAGTTATAAGATGTGGTCAGTGGCGTACATTGAGCCATTACAGTGCTGTCTAATGTTATCTTTGATTCTGCCAAGCAGACAAACTAATAATCCAAAGCAATGCAATACCGTTTTTTTACTGTTTTGCTTGATCAACTAAACAAACATTAAATATTTTACTTATTTTAAACTGAGCACAATTCATAGCTTTCAAGCAAAAGCGGTGCTGTGTATGATATAACACCCCAGTACACTTATTTTGCCTGTTTTAGTCACTATTTCAGTTTTGTGGCTACTACTGTTTTAATTTTGGTTGCTTCTTTAAAATTATGATGAATTATCCTTACATTAAGACCATTGCAGACTTGCTAAAAACAAAACAACACGTAATTGCTTGCTTAATTATTTAAAGTTTGCAATTTACCAAAAAACAAAAAAATCTAGTAATCACCCTACAGAATATTTATAGAAGGATATAATTCACGACTTTTGCAATCTGTTTCCTCATGAAGTATCTCAAAATTCAGACATAGATTTTGCAGGGCAAATGTATACTGAACATTTTTGTAAAAGGATAATTCAATAAATTTGTGCTCATTTACTGTTTCAGCAATTGGCTTATATTTATGGTAGTGCTGGCTAACAATCTCACCATAACAAAATAAAGGGTTCTAAAAGCTAAATTTGTTTTTATGCATACCATTTTATTTGAATACATAATCATGTTTTGTACGGATATTTACACTAGCCTTATATTGTTTTCTTTAAGAATAACATAACTAGTTGGTGCAACATATGGGATATCAACAATATAGAACATTAGAGTTGATATCCTGAGAGTACAGTCAATTAACAAAGCAAACAATCTATGGCTGCAGCATTCTGTTCAACAATACAAATATTACTAATACAGCAATAATGTCAGTCTCTGTAGTCTGGTGAGGTATTAACTATCTGTCTACAGGCAGCCACAGAATGCTTGCAGCAAACAATGGGCACGATTCTAACATACTCATTACCTTCTGCATCTCATCTCACTACAACTTGTTTTTCTCTATATGACCTAAAAATATACAAATTACTCACATTTCCTCACCTACTATCTGACGTCTACTCATATCCCCCATCCCCTCTCCTTTATTTTTCCTACCACTAAATGGAAAATTGTAATTTGACATTTTAAACTTCCCTGTGTATGTCAGTTTTCTTGTATTAATATGTAAAGACTCTATAGTTTAATTATTGCAGATTTTCTCTACTATAGCTGCCTTTCAGTTATTAAATGTCCATATTGTACCTTTATGCTTTACATTTTTCTCTGTCATATCAAATTGTTTTATAACTGCAGCTTTTCTCCCTGGGCCTCCAATGAAAAGGGGTTATCACATTCCAGTTGGACTACCCCATTCAATAAAAGCAATAGGGTTAATGACAACATCTGTAATCATGTGCATCCATAATTTTGGACTAGAATCTTTTAAATGGAAACTACAGGCTTTATTTGCACACCTTCTGTTATGGTTCACTTTTTGTGTAAACATTTTCTTGAATAATGTAAATTACCCCTTCAGAAATTCAGCAACCTTATATTAAAAGCATATGCTAGGCCAACAGTTAATAAAATTATTGGGAACATAATTACAGGTATTATATGTATATAGCTGATATATTTATTTAAGTTTACCAGGAAAGTCCGACTTGGAATGAAGCCAATTTTCAGCAAAGGCATGTGGAGTAACACTGCAGATGCATCTCTTTGTAACCTGGGAGGAAACCGGGGCAAATCCACATGAACGCAGGGAGGACATGCAGACTCTGTACAGAAGGCACCCCAGCCGAGAATCGAACTGGAAAACCTCTTACTGGGAGGCTACAATGCTACCGCTGCACCACACAGGTGTAATTGATTTCCAAACTGTGAATCTGCTAAGATTCAGCTGTGGAACTTGAAATCTTACATAAGTAATGTCACAGTGCTCTATATGGTCTACTAATGTTTTAACAGAAGTATCCACTGATAGCATATTTTTGTATCCATTTTAACATATCAAGTCCATTCTATATTTTATGGTTCTACTAGAAGTGCTCAGGTCCTAAATGCTAAAAAAACCCTGTCTCAAAGCAAGGGACTTGAGTATCACTTGTAATGGCTGCCACTCACAGTTGAACTCAAATATGAGTTTGGGCAAGCAACAGCCGCACTTTGGGCAGGGATAGGGAAGAGGGTTTAAGTTTTGAGAGGGGGGTTGTTTTAGGATTAAGGACTGTGAGGGGAGTTTTAGGGTTAAGGAACAGGAATGGAGATTTAGTGCTAGGGAGTGGTTAGGGAATTAATTTTTAGGAAATGGTCATAGAATTTAGTTTTAGGTAGATGGTTGAAGTTTTAAGTTTAGGGAGAAAATGGGAACTTTAGGTTTAAGGAGATGAAGTAGAGTTTTAGGTTTAGAGAGTGATCACTGTTTTTTTGTTAAGGAGAGGGGAATACCATTTTTGGTTAATGGTGTGAAGACAGGTTAGGGACTGGATGGGAGTTTTAGGATTAGGGTTGGTTCTCTGCTAGGGCTATACAGTTTTAATAGGGCTGGGTATTGGGAGGGTTAAGTACTTAATGAAGTCAGGGCTAGTGGGAGTTACAGCACTTGTCTTATCAAGGAAGTAGCAGTAAGAAAATTTATTGGAAAATACTAGCACACAAGCACTTGTAGTAGAGCCACAAAATGTAGCCATATTAGAGAAACTATGCAGACTGACAGACCATGTCCTCATGTACCAGGTTTGCAATATGATAGTGTTAGAAAACAATGTGAAACATTTAACACTTACTGCACACTAAAGTAAACTTATTTTGATAAAGGTGTACTTTATTAGCATAATATTTCTTTTATAACATTTTTAATTCCTAACATTTAATAGACAGCAATATTTTCCTTCATGTAGTAAATCCAGACTTAACTGAAGTCACTGCCTTAAGCTTTAAAGCATGAACATTCTATCATCTATTTCTTGGGCTTACAGTAGAAAATTAACTTTTGCCTGCTATGAGCTATTTGCTTGCTCTGAGCACAGAAGTCAACATATTCTATAGAAATCATACTATAACATCTTCATGATATATTGAAAAGGGCTAAAACAGTTTCAAAGCAAGCACTAGTCTGTGATAATCCACAGAGAGGTGCTGTAAAAGAGCATACAGTAGCTCAAGAATGGTAGTGTAGTAAGAGGAAAACACTGCTGCATATGGCAGTACATACCCTGTCCTGATTATGTGAGAAGCCTGGTCTGTCTGCACTGTAAAACATCACATACTGCTTATACATCATACAGATCTGGTACATGGCACAACTTGTGCTGTAGGCAGGAAATAAATGTTATGAATGAGCTATAGCATCTTGTTATCCACTTTTTGTTTGTGAGGAAGCAACATAAGAGCATTTTAAAATGATTCTATAAACAGCAACTTTTGCCTTTAACTACTGAACATAAAAAGTCGAGACAAAGATAGTTAATGAGGAAGAGAATGCTGACAGATCTTCCAATTTATGCAACAAGGCAAGTCTCCTTAATAATGTTAGTAACAACATTTTCTTATTTGGCTGGCACATCATCGTGAAGGTTTATTTATCTTCATACTGATTAGATTTGATATGATTTGATCTTTGTTGTTTAGCTTTGCCTTGATGTGTTTTTTTTTTTTGCATAAATATCTCTGTGACTGAAATGCATTGGTGTTGTGTACAAGCCAACACAAAAATGAACCTTCAAATATTACACATGCACGGGTGTTCACACACACACACACACACACACACACACACACACACACACACACACACACACACACACACACACACCACAAAACAATTACCCTTACATTAATCCAACCCATTAAAAATCTATACAATTTAATTTACTCTTTTATTCTTTATTCATTATCTGATTGTTGACTTAATTCAGTTCATGACTGTGGGATGATGGAGTCTATTCTGACTCTCTGTCATTCTGAAACTTAATGCCTGATGTTGCGCAGAGCAGATCTCTAGTGACACTACCCACTCCAGCTGTAGAAACATTGCTAATATACCTGTAGACAAATTATGTTCCATAACCCCCAACCACAATCCCATTATTCTGCATCCTGTACCTGCCCTAGCATTACCTCTGAATAGGTACTCTCTGCACTTTCTGAAAAACAAACATTTCTGCTCCATGTGTCCTGATAACACAGATGCTTGTCTCATAACTATCACTAAGACAGTCTTATTGAACCCCCTTCATAACCTATTCAGCCACATATTTTTCATTGGGTAAGTACCTGAAGCCTGGAAAACAGCTATTGTTATACCTGTCCACAAGCATAGCCCCACAACCACTCTAGGGACTACAGATTTATCAGTCCTGTCACTATTATTTGCAAGGCAATGACATATTACAAGAGAGCTTGCAAAGAATGGATCAGTTATCTGTAAACCACTGACATCCAATCAGTTTGGTTTTGTAAAAGGTAAAATCTGCTTACCTAAATTTGCAAATCTCCTTGATAATGTTACTGACGTTATATACAAAGGCCAGTGTGTGCATGTAGCCTACCCAGATCTATGTAAAGTATTTAGCACCATTGGTTTGTTATTAAGCTTACTCACCTAAATGCTAATCCTTGTTTGAGTCATTGGATAGCAAAATGACTTTCAGACAGAGCTCACATTGAGAGAATTGGATGTATATCTTCTGAGGCATTCATCGCAGCTGGTGTTCTTTGGGTCTTTGTATAATGCCCCTCCGCTTCTTTACAGACTTTTCCGAGATAAATGTACTCTCATCAAAATCTGTGGTTAAGCAGGTTTGCTGGGAATTGCAAATTTATTGTTGTTTTAAAGTCACCCACTGACATGTGTATCCAAAAAGAAGGCCTATACCATGCCATTATCTGGTATACCTATCATAGGTTTAAAATTAAAATGAAAACATGTGGCATAACACTTTTTGGTAAATAAAAATGTCTTTGTATCTACCAGTGAAACTCTTATTATGGACCTGAACATATCTATTGGCAGCAAGCTCTCCTTCCATCAACATGTATCAACTATAGTTAGGAAATCATTTGATCTTACTTAGCTAATTAGCAAAGGTGCATCACCCAGATCTAAGAAGTTATTGTACCTCTCTGTTCTTTACTAATCAGGCCTATAATGGAATGCAGTGCTCCTTTTGGTTTGAAAATTTCCAAGCACGTAGCCCAACCAGAAAAGCTACAATACTTTCTAGGCAGGAAAATCTGAGTTATGTGCTTCTTGAGCTAAGTCAGAAGACTGAAACTCGGTTATCTAATTTTTTGTCATCAGCAGGCTCTTGTGAGGTAACCACTTTATATCTTTGTGAGTTATGTAAAACTTAGTCCTTTTGTCTTCCTACACATTTGAAAAACTGGCAATATCACTGTCTGATTTATGGATCGAAATCTTTGATGAAATATAAGCAAAAACTGTTGAAAAAATTGATATTTGTCCTGTTGTATTTCATGCCTATTAAATAAACTTTTACTGCACACTAAATGAGGTAGCTCTCTAAGACTCTTTGAAACCAATCTTGATGTGTGCACTGAATTTGCACCAGGGCAATGCAATCCAATGCTTATAGATAGAAGTTAAATACTGTGATTTTACTGGCTAGGCTTCTAAAGACTGATTCAACCAACCACCTAGTACAAAGCTATGAATCTATGAAATGGACTTAGTTGGAGCTCCAGCCCATTTCAAGACAAATGCATGAATACACGCTCTGTCAATCTTGGCACTCTCATACTTGCAAGCAGTTTAGAAGACATCATCTTCATCTACTGCATGTCTTTGGCAATCAGAAGGAAACTGGATCATCTGGCAAAAAAAAACACACAGACACAGGAAGGATGAGAAACGTCCATAGAGAATGCATCCTATCCAAGATGTGATCTGGAAAACTAAACACTGAGAACACTATGCTAATCACTGCACACTTGTGTCACCCACTATAATAATTAAATAAAAAATGAAAAAGAAAAAGAAAGAAAATGAGCAAATAAAAAATACAAATTCACAAATGTAACCACCATTTGGAAAATGTTCTTGCTGACAAAACTTATTTGAATATATGTCTATATTAAATAGTATTAAACTAATAAAACTAATAAAAAAACTAAAGTATAATTCTAACAGATGTCACCAAAATCTCTACAATACTACTAAAGCAATGTCATAACATTAGCAATAACATTTAAAAAAAGGTATAACTTACCTCACATCTGCTGTAGATAACTACTCACTGGACAGTCCATTTAAAAATACCCGCTCAACATACAAGAAGCCTTATTTTACAGGCAAACAGTGCAGATACTAGTACTGAGAATAGATAATGGTTTGGATTTAACTGACAACATGAATGAGACAATAGACGTCATCCTGTAATACAGAAAACTGTGCAATACAGCTTGTGGACTTCTCTGTTGATACCTTTAAGGCTTTAGGACCACTGCGTGATAATACTCTAATACAATAAACAATGCATTAACTGGATAGAGGACATTGTTTATTAATTATTGTGGAATAAATGAATTATTTACTATTCACTACAATGAGTGCAGTAAACATTTCTATATTTATGGAAGAAATCACAACTAATTTTTCACCAGCAACAGATAAGAATTTACAGTGATCTGCCTTCAAAAATTATGCAGTCTAGAAAGCAGTTTTACCAGATCAGACATTTGCTTTGGACTAAGCAAGTTAAGTCTATTATTTTCCCTGAGCACTAGCTGCAATTTAAAAACATCCTATAGTAACATATTACAAGGGTTAATAATATAGCAATGCATATAGCACAAGCACATTACAGGATAGTGTATGCAGTCCAGAGTATTGTGGAATCCCAGACATTCTGTACAAAAGTTGTGTAAATGATCCATAGCAGTACATGCACTGCCATGTAAAATAAACAGTCACGGAAAGTGTAGGTATTGAATAGGGATACACAGAGGAACTGTAGGAATGAGCACAGAGAAAGAGGATGGGTAAAGCATCTTAATGCACAGCAGATGAGGACGTGTAAATTAAGAGAGTTGCAGCAGGAACAGTAATCGCATATTGACATGATACAGTATGGACTGCACAGTGGACAGGTAAATTATGTGACTGTCACCCAAGGTGACATAACAATGGAGAAGGATGGCTTTTTGATATAAGCATCCTGACATGAACAATGGAGATGACATCTATTAGGGAAGTTATACACAACAGAGATTAGGTGCATATTGTAAAGCTGTGCAAAATGAGTTGTCTGAATATGACTGTAATATCAGCATAGGTCTCCACTGAGTGAAACAGATAGTTACATTCTCATGGACAACAGTAGGCAGAAGCATGCATAATCATGGAGAATATTAGAATAATACCACCAGTAGTCCAATGTCTATGACATAACATATGTGATTGTGAATGATCACATATGTTATGTCTGTGACATAACATCTGTAATTGTGAGTGATTATGGATGGTTCTGCATGAACACACTTGTGCAACTATTATGAGATGTCAGCACTCTATGAGGGTAAACAAGCACACTGTCCTGACAGTGTAGCATGTGCTGGAGGTGTTAGGAGAGACACTGCTATAACTGTATGTGACATTATGATCAATCCAGGCTAGTTGACAGGTGTACATGGCATATATATGGCATAATCCAAACTGTCACAAATGTAACACATGCCATCAATGTTGTCAAACAGCTATGTACGTACTGTGTGCAACACGAGAACAGGTATCACGCAAGAATCTGTTATATCACTTGATGCAATTGCCTCCATAGCCCTTTTCTCACATTGAGCCACTGCCTCTGTTTCCTTCATCCTACACTCTCCTCTACATAAGTTTTCTACTTCTGTTTCAGTAATCAATGCAACTATCTTCTTAAACACTTTTTACTGCATCAAACAACTCTCACCTATATCTTTCTTGCTCTTAACTTGCCCCCTCCCCACTATTTCCTGGGCTTGACTCTGTTCTATAAGTTGGACTTGCCTATCTTCTAATCCTTTCTTTCTTCTATCTCCTATTCCCTATCATTCAACCATACTCAACTGCATGTTATTATAAGTGTATTAATTGCACCTTTAAAAACATTTGTTTGAAACAAATAATATTATCATTATATGTTTTTGCTTATATCTGTATTTTCACTTTTGTTTATATCTGTAATTCACTTTTGTAACTAATTGTAATCATTATATCTGGAACTTTTCTCCTCTGGTCTCTGCTGAAATAGGGCACCTGCCCAGCCAGACCAACCTGGTTAGCAAATGGCAAATAAAATAAAATAAATAAATAAATATCATCTTGATGGGTGTTCTGTACCATCAGACAGTAATGTTTATGCAACAAAAAGAATACCTAGGTATGGCCAATAAGATGTGTGGGTGCTCATTATGGCAAAGGTGGTACACCTGAGTTATGCATCCCTGGAAGACGTGTAAGGAGTTACATGAAGAAGGGTGCATTGTACTCAGTTATGGGTGTGTTGAAGGCTGTGAACTATGGAAGGATTATGGCTTTTGATGTGGATGTCCTGCACATACTCTGAAGTTGTGCTACATAAAAGGAAGTAGTCACCACTGTGGGCACATGTTGGTGAACGTTCCATATACCATTTACCTCAGTACACAGATCACATACCACTTGGTCTACTCATAGGGGTGGGATGTCTACATTGTCATTGGATTGTATGTTTGCTTTCATAATTTAAGAAATACCCCATGTTTTTTGTTTCATCTCATGTGTCTTCATGGCCATGCCAGCAATCTTTGGTGTGTGTTGATACTCTCTGTATTATACTAATGTACTTCAGAAGTCTGACTTGAGGAGTGTTGGACAACAGCTTATATGACATCAGCAGTGTCTGGTGAGGAGAGGATGGTAATAGCAGTATCCCACGTGCTGGTGTAAAATGCTATCTCTATAGTCAAGCAAGTGCACAAACACACACAGACACACATCCCAGTTAACTGCTGTGAGAACAGAACCACAACCTAGGTACACAGGATACAGACTTCAGAATTTAATGCAAGCACCACAGCATATGTCTGACTTGGAGAGTGTCAGGCAACTATTTATAGGCGATGAGATCAGCAGTGACTGGTGAGGAGAAGATAGCAATAGCAGTATCCCACATGCTGGTATAATATTATCTCTCTAATGTCAAGCAAGTACACAAATACACATAGATACATACCAGCTGACTGCTGTGAGCACATGAGGAGAAGCGGTAATAGCAGTGTCCACATGTTGGTGTAAAATGCTCTATCTAATGTCAAGCAAGTGCCCAAATACACACCAGTTGACTGTTATGAGAACAGAATCCCTACCTATCTAAGTACACAGACTAAAGAACACAGTAGTTAATGCATGCACCATGGCACAAGTCTGACTTTTACAATGCTGCAGGACAATTTATAGTGGATGATATCATCATTGCATATTTAAGAGAAAATGTTGGGGGACCTGCATGAAATGCATGTGTAGGCATGTCCAACTATGTCCAACTATAAAAATATTGGTACTTCATGAGATTGTAGGGGTGACTGCAGCATACATAATTATGTTCTTATGACTAGACAGACGCACACAGCGGTTGACTGCTGTGAGAACAGAACTCCTATCTATGTAAGTACATAGACTACAGAGCTCAGACCTTTACGCAGGCACCATGACTCAAGTCTGCCTTTTACAAGATCACAGGACAATTTATAGTGGATGGCATCATCATTGCATGTTTGAAAGTAGATGTTGGGAGGTCTGTCTGAAATGGATAGCTAGCCATGTACAACTGCCAAGATCTTAAAGTTCTGCATATTACCACATTGATGAGTGTGCAATGTGTAGTATTTGCTGTTGTGTTTCCAATGTGCAAGTATACTTTAAGAGAGAGCTTTACTAACTATATGCAAACAGCTGTCCACATTACAACAACTAATGGAAACTCCGGTATGCATGGTATATAAGACAGCATTTATTATTTATTTCAGTAGTGTCATTGATATATTTGTGAAGACGTACTGGGAGACCAAGTTTTCAGTGCACAGAGGTGAAGTAACAGATGAATGCAGTCTAAGTATGTGTTGTTTACTTAAAAAATGCCTTCCATGTGTTTCTTTTTTTTCAAGTACTTTCATGGTATGAAGACTACCTGTGCAATAAACATAAGTAATACATGCTACTGTGCACTTTCTATAGTGTACAGCCAAGCAGCTGGTTGTGTGATTGATGGCAAAGTATTTGCACATGCAAGATGCACATTTATACTGCCTCCCTGTTTGTTCATAGTTAAGATTCTAAGCATTCTGAGTACTGAGTGAATGAAAAAGACTTGCTGCTTAGTTAACTTTCTGGCAGCAGGTGTAAATGCATTGACAGATTTCTTTTGGAGCCCAGATGATATAGTTCTCTAATCCATGTGCATATAATAGTTTTAAATATGTATTTATAATGCAATGAAATAATTCAATATTCAATATTCACTGTGTGTTACGTCTGCACAGCATGTTTAAACAGCACTGAGCAGAGGTAACCACACCAAGGAAGAGCCATTCACCATTGCTTGGCATTGGTGCATGATGCAAAACTCCACACAAACACAGAGGCCAAAAAGGGTAGGCCTCCATTTTTTTTGCTTTACTTATGTGTGTTGCTTATGGTTCTATTTTTTTACCAGATTAAAAGTGTTAAAATGGATTAGATAGGAAAGTGGTGAACTGGGGGGGGGTGGATAAGCAGGCGTAGAACAAAGGGAAAGCAATATAGGTATGTGCAGGAAGGAGGTAGGAAAGAATCATAGTTATCCACTTCTTCAACACTGTGAAATGAAAACATGTATAGAATATTAGCTGAATTTGTACTGTCACCTCAACAAAAAGGTGTGGCAATGACAGAATCATGTTGTATAACCAGTTGGACCAAATCAAGTGTGTCAAGAAGACATAAAGACATATGTGCTGTGTGGAGAACTACGTATGGGACAATATATATTTTTTTGTGGGACCGTTGCCCATTTTTTAATTTTTTTTTTTTACTTGACTAAGAGAGGACTGTTGAATAGTGGACATTGGTATTTCTGGGTCAGGTAAGTAGAGTAGGTGAGGAAGCAGATACAAACAAACAGGGAAAACAAGACAAGACAGAGAGATGTTGAGGGTACACAACAGCTTGGGGAATACCATGATTGGGGTTAGAGAGAGGACAGCAAAGACCCATGCTTATCAAACAAGGGGACAGTGAGAATCTAGTCCTCACCCACAGGACTGTCATCATCGTCCCCTTACTGCATTGACTGTTGGAGTGCTTGACATCTTCTCCTAATGACAATGAGGGAGAGCAGCCTCTCCATCCAGTGTAGGCGTGCACCAATGGTTGTGTGCATGACCCTGCACACCAGCCCTAGCATCTCCTGGTTGGTGACAAAATCCCCAACTCCACCAGTACTTTCAGAGGGTACCACAGCACAAGCTGCTGGGATAGTGCTACCTGAGGGTGCAGATAGGGCCAGGGGAGCAAAAGCAGTACTGCCAGGTTGGGTCCCAGATGTGCTGGGTGTCATTGCAAGAGCCAGTGCTGAGGAGGCAGGCTGAGCCCCTGGGGTTTGCCTACCTCCCTGTGCTGTGAAGCATATTGTGATTAGTCAAAGATGGATGACATGGAAACATTTTGATGACACACAGAAAAAAGTGATAAGGGTTGGAGTGATAGAAAAAAAGAGATAAAATTAATACCATCATATATGACTTACAATGCATTATTACAATAATAACAGTATTTTATCTTAACTTTTACATTTAAGTATACTTCTTAACAATTAACTATAATTAAGGATTGCTCAAAGTAATCTGCTATGTGCAGATATTGCAGATATGCTTGGTTCAAATATAATTTTAAGTTAACAGCAGGGCATTTATGCCACTTGTGTGCAAATTAATTTATGTAATATTTTTAAAGGGTTGAACAATTTTATACTTGTTACTTGCAGCACCATTTGAACCCACAACATCTGACTACAGTCTTACACATAACTCCGACAGTTGGTTTGTGCTAGAGACTGAAACATGCATGCTTGCTTTTACAGTTAGGATATGCATGCTTACTTTGCTACAACTGTATAGAAAATACATAATTTAAAATCTACCAGTAATACTTCTTTTGTGCTGCATACATACTCATTGCTTCCCTCAGTCTCTCTTGATACTCAGCATGGGATTCTCTATTCACAGACATCTCTGCATTGGTTGTAGAATAAACAGAAGAGAACAAGAGAAGAGCATTATGCACACCTGTCTTGCCTATATGTAGCTTTATCTCTACTATAAATTGTCTTTATTGGAACACTTACACAACCATAGGATATTACTATTTCTGAACTCATCCATCCAGTGGTTGAGTGTGTCCCCCTTGCACCTTTTTAGGTCATTAAAGTGATGCCTGCACTGTTCTTCACTGTGTGGAATGACAGTCGCGCTGGAGACAGCCTTGGCCAGACTACTACAAGTCTCAGACTTGTACTGGAAGCTGATATAGTCCCCCTGCAAAAGCCTTTGGCTGTGACACTTTAAAAGCAGTCCTATAAAGATTCTGGACTCCTCAACATCCCACCTCTGTTCCCTTAATTGGGAACCTTCCATTCTACCACCAGACATGTCCCACCAGAGAGAACAGTAATAGCTAATAATGTTTTCCCACCAATTCCTGTTATTGCAATTACTGGTAGTGCACAAACTCAGACAATGATACCAACCATGTTTGTGTGATGCGAAGCAGAAAGCAACAGTGACAAACAGAGAGGAAAACAGTTTTTTTTTTTTTAACTAGGAAGGTTAATGTGATAGTTGGCAATAGTTTGAAGGTTGTTTGCTGCTGGAACTGTTAGATGATTTTATTTTGCAATCATGTAATGGCGGCATGCATTTCATGACGTGACACATTTCTGTTTTAGCTTTATACAGTAATAAAATTAATTCTTACAATGTGGGATTCAAACCTATGTAGAAGAGACAAAACATTTTCTTCTACAGTGGTGATTTTACAATTTTGCCATAGAAAAAGTGCTTCTCAGACATACTCATGAATTATATATAAATACACGACAGATTGAGGATTTAACCATGTATATGACCTGACAAAGTCCTGGTTTATACACTCATGTGTGTATAAGTCTTACTGAAGTCTGAAGGCCATTCAAGAACCAACATCACAATTATAATTACAGAAACATGGTATTCTGTATACGCTCAGTCATACATATAATTAATCTGACCTCCACTGCTATACATACTTACTGTTATTTATAATTATGTTTAACTTTTTATGTGACATTTAATATAAAGTGAAATCAAACAACAGTAAAAACATTTGGAATGTGGTTTATTAGAACCCAATTTGGAATTTGTTGCACTGCAACACACAACAATCTCTATTGCAGCCATACACTTATACCAGATACCACAGGAATAGTTTAGTAATAGTTTGATATTATCCTAGTCATTGTTAAATTTTTATCTGATATTTAATATAAAATGAAATGGAACAACAGTAAAATATTTTGAATTTGTTGTATTAGAACCAGGGCCATCTATGTTGCAGCCCTATACTTACTTATACCTGCTGCCACAGGAATAGTTCAATAAGACATGGATATTACCCTAATTATTGTTAACTTTTTTTATGTGCCATTTAATATAAAGTAAAATGGAACAACAGCAAAATTATTTGGAATTTGCTGCATTAGAAACCAGGACCATCTGTATATCAGTCTGACACTTACACCCACTACCACAGGAATAGCTAAATAACAGAAGGCGATTTTGCTATTCATTGATAATGTCTGTCTGTTAACTGCCATGCAACACTACTTAGCATGTTAGCACAGTACCAAGCAGAATGGCTAGAATGTATCCTTTTTGAAATTGTTGACTTCTGCTTCAAGGCTGCTAAAAGCCGCACAATGTCACTAAGTGACCATGCACAACGGAAAGCAAAATAATGAACCAATGTATCTGTTTTGAAATTAAGAATGTTTGCATCCTGTCTGCAGGTGTTCTGTCTGCTTTGTGTGTGGGCCATTACTCAAATTTGCATTATGGTAAGAGCCGTGCAAACAAGACAAGCAAATCTAAACTTGTTTTAGCCTTGTGAATAGTATTTATTAGGTTTCATCTTTAAAAGACAAAGGTGAGACTTGAACCTTGATCTACAAATAGTATATGCTGTATCGATCAACATGTTTAGGAGATATGTTACACACAAGTGATTCAGAGGTGTAGTTGATGTATTGGTTAACAACGAAGTACTATACATCACATTTATTGTGTATATCCATTTTCTGTGGTTGAGCAAAGCCACACACCATGCTAATACTGGCATTTCAAAAATAAAAAATAAACTAAATTTATAAAATAAACAACACTACAAAATATCAAAATATATATTTGCACAAATGAAATATTTTTACATGAGTCTGGATTTGAACTCCGATATCTTCAAAACAAAGTAAGGGTGTCTTATCCCTGTTTGCCACAGAAACAGCTTTGCAACAGATAATGAAAATCATTGCACATACAAGCAAGTGCAACATCATCCACAGTATTAACAAGACATATGTCACTTGTACACTTCGGTGTTGTTTCTACATGTATTGATTTCAGATGTAGTGCAATGAATGATCACACAACCATTTATGACTCCTGTTTGGAGAAATGGAGATATATCTCATCTTTCTCTGCACATTGCTCATTTTTCTCTTACCTGAGCAGTAATCTAAGATATGCAGTCTGTAAGGCATTTTATAGCACGGTCTATAAAATGTGTGGGAATATTAAATGATAATAATCTACAGTTTTCAACAAACACAGGGGAGGTTGGATGTTACTGAATAGAAGCTGTGAACTGTGTCTTGCTTACATTTAAAACCTTGACACAATTACTTCTAACCTTTGTAAGTCTAACCTGGCTGACACACCCACTAGAGGTAAGGGAGTCTGAATTGCTGTTGTGTTTTCCTTTTCCCTACCAGTACACGGTTCACAGTTGCAATCCATTAGCAAAAAACATAAAATGAGTGCCTACATTATGTTTACGTGTGCTACGTTGAGCCAAGAATTTGGGATGGAACAATTCTACCGAGTTCTCACCTCATTTAAATTTTCACCATGTTCGCTGGCCTGAATTTACAATGTAAAAGGAGAACCATGTAGCTAGGGAACCTGAAGGTAAAGAGACATGTTTATGTGGATAACTCAGAAGAAGATTGCTACTACTTTGGATTTATCTGCACAGAAGACTACTGATCTTGATAATGTATGACTCAATTTTTCAGTTATATACTGGGTATGATCAGATGCCATTTATAAAAATATTTTTATCTATGCATTAGCAAATGATAGTTTTATCTGTATTCTCTTCTTAGAAGTTTACAGATGGCATAGGCATTTTTGTCAGGGCATTTTATTTTCTCAGATGCTCAGCCTTATTAACTTTCATCACAAGTGTTAATGTTAAAATTGTTTCTGTTTACACAATTCTACTGTTATTTCAGTGAAATGTAAATGTCCTATAGTGTGAATGACACAGGGGTGTTAGCCTGCTAAGATGGCCTATAGATACCTCTATGGGAGTGCTGGTGACAGGTAGAGGTGACAGGCAGTTGCATAAAAATGAATGTTATGTGGTCAATGTGCACATGAGTTTGGGACAGTTTCTTTGATAGCGCTTATAACAATTCAATGATGTTTTATTACTTTGTTTTGTAGAAAAATGTCATTTTCCTGTTGTTTTGGGGGTGCGGGAACCAAGTTTCATTTCTGTGTTAGCACAAATAAATAATAGTTTGTACAGAGGTTTGCTTTGCTTTTGTTACTACCCTTGTTTTGGATCCAAACTTGCTTTGTATGTGACTCTGTCATGTTACAACCACATAAATCATTTTTTATATTTGAATATCTTGAAAGTTTTTTGTTTCTCCAGTGGGTAATATTGAAAAAAACACTACTTATGTGTTATATCTAAGCAGGATTTTTATTTATGTGATACTTATGTGCATTAGCCTTCTTTTGTCTTTTATGTTACCTAGGACTATGACACCCAGTTGTCCCAATCCCCACAAATCTCTCTTCAGTGTCCCTGAGTATGATATCATTGTAAAAGCATTTTGGCAAAATGGTGGCTTTCTGCTTGAGAGATGATGTGGCGATATGCCTGAAAGATTGCAAATTTGGCATCAGATAGTGGATGATATCAACAATGTTGAGGGCCACAGCAGGACATATGATCAGTTGTCTCATAGGGCATTGGCATGATTTTATCGGCCCAGAGGAGAGCAGCTGCAGTGGTCCATGTACAGATGGCTATGGGGCGGGGGGCTACAGAGCCACCACTGACACTAGATAAAGAGTTCCTGTCAGGGATCCAGACAGCTCAGTGTAATGTGCACAACAGCATGTCATTGATGTTGGTGCTGCTGTTTCATGGAGAACAAGTATGTCCCAGGAGGAGCTTCCAGGTAGGCTTACCTATGTCAATTGTTAAATACTTCTTGCATAGCAAAATATTGACAGCAATACTTAAGTTAAACAATTGTTTTTTTTTTGGGGGGGGGCGACTAGTTATAGATTGATACAGTTAGCAACACATTCTAGTTTATTACTCATGGGTTTGGGGTGGATGTATCATCCAAGTTTCTGTTAAATGTATTGTTAATAGCTGTACTGTATAAAGAGCAAAACGTTTTTTTGCCCATGTTACTATTAATTGTGATGATCGTGTCCTTTTTTGCTTAACTTTTACAGCAACATCCTCCCCATGAACTTTGGAGTCATCTGCATATACTAAGACAAACATTTTTTATTTCTGTACTGATGAGCAGTTTGCAGAAATATTTATTTTATTCATATATGCGACGTGGGTGTCAGGACTGTGTGTGTATTCTGTACTGTCTGGAATAGTGACACCACTGTTAGCTAGCATATATTGAACTGTAGTAGTGTAGCTATTAATTTCTTTCCTGTGTTTTTTGCTTATTATCACAGGTGTTCCTGACAGTGGAAGTGTAGGAGTCTTACCACCTGATGTCAGAGTATCAGCAGACTTTGATGATGATAGTGGGTAAACAGAATCACAGTTCAGGGGAGCAGAGGTTGACTCTAACACTGAAGTTGACATTCAACCATCCCCTGTAATTTCATCGGACACAGCCAGTAGGCATATGCCAACCCATTCCAGTGAGCCCTCAGATATTGGACAGGTGGAGGGTGAGACCCTCGATTAGGGTAGTGTTGTTACTGCAGCTTCAGTGCCTTTTGACTATGGCCTTAGCCAAAGTGTGGGTGAGATGCCATGCAGGAGGGTTGTTAGGAGTGCTTGGAGAAGGTCTGATATCCATCCTCCACCTGATCCAGGTGTGTCTTTCTGTGCCACTCAACGTATACTTAGGGCTGTCATGGAGGTGCAGGCATGTTTGCATAGGGCCTCTGAAGAAATGCTTAGGGTCGTAGATGTGTCACAGGCCTACAAGCTTGACTACCTCCACAGTGTTGCCATTTCAATGGATCGAATGAATGACACATTGGAACCGGGGTTCTATATTACATGATTGAAGCTTTACTTAACAAATAAGTAAAGCTCGAACTTGTAATATTGAAACCGCAAATTGTCAAATGGCTGATTTAACCCAGGGAAACACTTCCCTTGGCCATTCTGTGGAGTATGGCTGTTACTCCAATTTGAAGAGATCTCGGAGTTGGTATTCTTAGGTGGGGTGGGGGGTGATTCAGCCAAGGGAAGTGTTTCTCTTAGTTGAATTGGCCATTCGACAATTTTAGCTTTCGATATTACAAGATCGAGCTTTAGTATTCGATTAACTGAAGCTTCAATGTTGTAATATAGATGCTGAAACTGGTGGTGTCTGTGATGGAACATCTGCTGTAAGGGGGACAGCATCCAAGTGGGTGTAGATCTGCCACATCATTTTATGTTAGCTGATGTGGTAATGCCTGATCACATCCTCACAGTGGCACTGCTTCCACTGCTCCATCAGTGGTTGAGGTGTGCACACCCAGATATTACAGGCTATGGGGTCATGGTCCTGGGCGTACTCGTAAGGATGCCTCATCCAGTAGACATCAGTCATGTTCATGTAGCAGCAGTGTATTTGACCATTGACATGGACATACCAGTGCAACTCCTGGCAGAGCCAGTTCTCATGGTCGGGTACATTGATAATGAAATGCCACCTCTACCATGCACAGCTCACACCTGTCTAGCATACCACATTGTAGAGTTAGCACAGAGCTTGGCTCTGTTCTTGCAGACACTCACACACCAATTTCATTTGGAGTGCCCACACAACCACACATACAATAGTTCCTTGGCTCATTTGTGAGGCTTAAAGCTCATTATGTCTCAGTGGCCATTTGATACTTTATCGAAATGCCTGCCTGTTTCTCTTTCTTACTCACATTCACCCACTTACCTCTTGTGTCACCTAGGCTTCCTGCCCCCCTCCACCACTGCACACAACGCTCTATGCAAGTGATGTTAACTGTACCATATCCTTTTTTTCTATATTTTGGATTCAGTGATACATAAGCTTTGTGTCTGATGCTCAGGATGCATAGCTGACTTAGTGCTTAGTATATCTGTGTTTGTGATGCTGTTTTGTTAATTCTACTGCTTTCTTCCAGGTTTTTGTAATGTGTGCATACCTCTCACATTCTTGCAGCAACAAAGCTCAACCAACCCATAAATAAAAGCAGGATAAAATCTGAACAATAGGGAGTCTTTTTAAATATCTTGGTCTTACAAAGTTAGACAGTTGAGAGAAATAAACAGTTTTTGCATCACTATTTTTAAGATTTTTCTCAGGGATATGAAATCTGAAATCAAAATGTGTGTCATTAATTTCTAACTTCTCTCTTTAATGATTTGCCATTAAAAGAGTATGAGGCCAAACTGAGGACATTCTGTCACCATCAGTACTTTTGTGAGGTATGAATGTGTGAATCTTTGATGCCTGAGACCTTTTACTTGATAGAAGACACATGTATTCACTTACATCATTGCTGTCACATGTTGAAGTCATGGCTGTACCAATCAACCACCTTTTACTTACTTACATTACCAAGTAACAGTATGCAAGGATAGGACATCCATTTGTATTATTACACATTTTTGTAATATTCCAGGATCAACACTTACCTTTTAAATCTGAACGTTGCTACAGTTTTAGTTCAGGGCTAATTCTGTCTGATGCTTGGTGTATGCAGCCATTACATGGGTAAGTAAAAGTTGTGATCATTGCCTGGGATCAATGTTACTGTATGCATGTGCATAGGATGAAGGTTTTAGCCCCTTAAGTGGTGAATGTGTGTGTGGATGTGTTGCCTCTTAGCCAAGGTAAGGGCATATTGGGCACACCTACATCTGCCTACACCTACAGCAGCTGATGGTTCCCCCTCTGACTCCTCACCTGCATGGTGCTGTGGTGACCTTGCCAGTGCTTGTGGGATGTGTGCCCCTTCCCCTTGTTGATCCTGCTGAAGGTGTTTTCTCAGGTTGATATTGTGAAGCATGGCACAGATGGTAAATATTTTAGTACATGTACGTAGATTGTACAGCAGGGCTCCTCAAGATGTATCTAGGCACTGGAATCGTTACTTCAGCAGCCCAAACACATGTTCTATGATATTTCTGGCATAGCATTCTTCAGTTGGTGCGTGTGCATTTCAGATGGGTGTCATCAGCCATAGTTCCAGTGCATAACCTGAATCCCTCAGTAAATGACTCTGTGGGATATCTCCCCTAGTAAACTTCTCATACAGTTGGGAGATGTGTCAGATATGTCAGTTGTAGTAACTGCTTGTGTTGCTAGCACACACATTCAAGATGATTCCCTTAGCATTACACATGACTTGGCAGTTAATGGAGTGGAAGCCTCTTCTACTTATGTACACCCTTCCCCTTTCCTGCAATAGTGCTTTGATATCAATGTGTGTGCAATCTATGGCAACCAGTACTTCAGGGTAATGT
This sequence comes from Protopterus annectens, assembly GCF_019279795.1. Classification (NCBI taxonomy): domain Eukaryota; kingdom Metazoa; phylum Chordata; order Ceratodontiformes; family Protopteridae; genus Protopterus; species Protopterus annectens. Next base: position 312,358,331 of record NC_056729.1, read on the forward strand.
GCTACAGGGTGGAACGTCTGCATATTTATGGCCCTGTCCTCAGGTATAAGGGGGAAATATATGTAGTCACTGGCATATTTGACCATAGCATTCAGGAAATTATGGAGGGTCCCGGATGCTGATGTCTGTGACACCCCCAGCATGTCTCCTATTGGTCTCTCTAAATTCTAAGTGCTACATATACCTTTGTCTCCACTGGTATTTGTTCTCTTCAGTTTGCTCTTGGTCTGAGTTGAGGATGACAGAGGTTGAAGAGTTCCTGTAGTGTGTCTGTATCCACCCTGTAGCACTCTACAATTTCCACCTCATGCAGACTGTAATAAGTTAAACAGGGTTTAAAAACTCTACTCCTTCTTGGCCTTGGTCTACTGGCAGCAGCAGCAGCATAGACTTCAACCTGTTGCACATATACATTAATTAAAGCAACTGAAGCCCCTAACATTCTTTCTGTCTAGACTCCTTTCCATGGCTGCATTCCAGTAGATGTTGGAATTTGCAGGGAAAACCATCACTGAGTCTACACAGTTGCTTTATAGCTTGTTGAATAGCTCCTACATCTTGGATTAGTTGATTAGCATACAATTCAGCTGCTTATGCTGTAATTGGCATACTCCTGTGTTTACTGTGTTTGCATGGCTCTAAACGGCATGCAGAGCTACTTATTGAATCCAAAACAGTGCACTACTGTGTGCAGGTCATGCCACAACACACAGATAGTCTTAGAGGACCATGTAGGGTTTATTGAATCTGCCCTCAAGTCAATTATTGTGTTTACCTTCAAGATAAAACTGATCTTACTGTACCTGCTGAGGACAGAAGATGGAAACAGACAAAATATAAGGTATGCTGGAAATCTTCTAACTTTGGAGGTAAATGAGTGTCCATTACAAAAATTAATACATCGGCAAATGATGTTTGATTTGTTGTATTTTTCATATTACACCAGTAGCACTGTTTTCTTTTAAACTAACAGATAATCTCTAGCATAAAATGATTTACATAAACCACCCATGTCACATAACTATGGAAGTAGTGTGCTCTTTTTATAACTCAGTTACATAAGAAATGTTATTGGAAGCAGTCACACAATCACGACTAACAATAAATCATATCAGATATATGTATCACAAAGCAGATCTTAATGGCAATGGCATGCTGCCAAAAAGTTTCCAAAATTCTGAAGAATGTTAAGATTTTACTGCTGCATTTTATTATTGCATCAAATATGGTTCTTTTTCAAAAAATGTGCAATTCAGCATTGGCTATTTGCAAAAAAGAATTCGGCATTAATTGTTACATTACATCATGGTATGACAAGAGCATAGATTCAGTGCAAAGGAGGAGAGTTAATCAAATGTGCAGCTACACTGACAATATAATGTAGTTCCCAAATGAACTGATAAAAAATAGATTGTGATGCATTTGCATCATTTGTAATTCCCATGAGTGTTTAGAGTAAATGATCCTTTGTGACATATATTGCTAACTTTATTGTGACCACACCAGAGAACAGTTCCCAATCCAGAATTTAGCATTTTATTATATAGTGCTACATTCTAAAAGACATCTCCATAGAGGCCTATATTGATTAAGAGTGCACTACATACTGTTACATTTAATCAGCTATGAGAAACTAAACACAGCTCTGGGAACAATTTTGATTTATTTCTTTTACAAGGCCTGCTCTATACAATTTTTTTAGAGGAAAGAAATAATTCAGTTTTTTTTTCAATGTATTAAACAACATAAAGTCCTACTTAGGAATGTAAATCTAAATCAAAATTTATATATCTTTCATAAAAACAAGCTGTATAATTTTAGTAATCTAAATCTGAATCAAAATTTAAATATCTTTTATATAAGACAAGCCATATAATTTGTTTAATATATCAATCTGTTTAAGGAATATACAGTATTAATAAAGCATTATAACATTTTTGTGAAACACATGAACTACAAGTAGTCATCACTGACTTTCAGGCACTTGCATCTGCCCATCATACATAATTATAAAAATATTCTTCCTCTAACATGCAAAACCATTGAACAGATTATCACAGAAATTGTGATGATGTGAGGTATTGCCAACTATGCCATGAGAAGTAGGGCAGTAGATATGTAACATATGCCAGCCTAGCTAGCTGGAGTTTTATAAAGAATTATATGACATTTGTATATCTGTATATCATTTGTATATCTGAAACCTGGCTCAAGCTACAGATCTCAAATAGTGAAATACTCCCACCAGGTTATAATATCTTCCGATCTGATAGATCTGTAAAAAAAGATGGTGGCATGGCCATCCTCTACTCAAACATTCTTAACCGCTCACCATACCCTTCCCCAATTCCTGACTTCCTCCCAGCTGAAATCATCATCCTTTACTGCCATCTGAATCCCCACAAAAAACTTGCAATTGCTTCTATCTACCTTCCTCCTGGTAACAATCTGCCCATTCTTGAAAACATCCTATCCTGGTTCTCCCACATCATACCATATGAGACACTTATCCTTGGTGATGTCAACATTGATTGGTCCAAACTCACAACTGACTCCCCCCAACTCAGTATCCACCTACACGGCTTCCACCAAATTATAACATCTGCTACTCGCTTCCATAAAAATTCCACTTCCAGCTCCATTGTAGACTGGATCCTTACCGATTTCCCCCACCAAAACCACAATCCCATCACCTTACCTGACGCCATCAGTGATCATCTCCCTACCACCATCTTGAGACACTACTCCCATATTCCTAAACTCCACCTTATCAAAGACTGTCGAAAACTATTGACTTTCAATTCATCCCAATTTAACTCCATTCTCCACAACATAGATTGGTCCATACTAAAACACCTCTCTCTAAACCATGCTGTAAGCACTTTCAATAGCATCTTCATGAATACTCTAAACTCTTTAGCTCCCTCTAGGAAGATCAGAGTAAAATCAAACCATGCTCCCTGGCTCTCCAAAGAGATTTGGTCTCTTATGAAACAAAGAGATTGTGCTTGGAAAACCTGGACTAAAACTAAACAACCACCTTTTCTTCAAAAATACAGGCAACTGAGGAACCTTGCAAAAAAACACACAACTAATGACAAAAAGTCATACTATAGCTCTGCTCAGTTTAACAACAAATACAATCCTCGAAAATTTTGGTCAACTCTCAACAACATCCTCTATCCTGGAAAGGCCTCTAATCCAGGGGCGGCTCATGCTATCAGACTGCTGGACTGCAGCCCTCCCACCTAGAAAAAACAAAAGAAAAATCTGTGAAACAAGAAAACAAAAATGGAAGAAAAAAAATCATGAGTCCCGACTCCTCTGCGCATGCACGGACACATTAGGGAACTCAGACTGCCTTTATCAGCAGTCCGGATACAGACAAAGAGGTACCCAGCAATCTGTGTTGTGAGATACCCAGGAATCTGTGCAGTGATGCCCACACAGAACAGAGGAGCTCCGGACTGCTTCAGCTGTAGGCAGAACCAATGAGGACTGAGGGGTGAGTTGCTCTCGCAGGAATTTCACTGCTGCACAGGCTTCCGTTTGTGAGTATGTGGATTATACTGCTGGACAAAGGCTTCGGGTAGGTGTTTGGTCACTGGCTGGATTGTGGGCTTTGTTTGTGAAATGGGTAGGTGAGGATTATACTACTGAACACATTTTTTACAGCAGGTAGGTGAAGGCTTCATGACATGAATTATACTGCTGGACAAAGAGGGTGTTTGTGTGTGTGTGTGTGTGTGTGTGTGTGTGTGTGTGTGTGTGTGTGTGTGTGTGTGTGTGTGTGTGTGTAATGCCCCAGTTGCTATATACTGGTGGCTAGAGAGAACAAATGGTGGTGGGTAGAGATACTCAGGCTTGAACCCTGTACTTTGGATGCAGGTGGCAAGGACCTGAATTCCCTATCCACCACCATTTCTAAAAAAAAAAAAAAATTGCAGATTTTTGCCTCATATTTGTTCTGTTCCTCATAAAATCTGTGGTTTCTGTATCTATATTTTTCCTTGCAAAGTCAGGGGTGCACTGGTAGCATTGTTGCCTGATAGCTACAGGTTCTCTGGTTTCATTCTTGGCTGGGGTGCTTTCTGTGTGGAGTCTGCATGTCCTCCCATCTTACAAAGATGTGTCTGGAATTTCTCTCTGCTGAAAATTGTCTTTTGTTCCAAGTCAGACTATTTTCCTGGTTAAATGTTTAAAAATAACAGGCATTTGAACTTCAGACTTCATATTCTTCAGAAAGTACATGGTAACACAAAACTGTTTATTCTAGCAGTTGTCTGAGTTTATAACATGGATATTTGAAATTTGTCCCTATTTTTGGGACTGTATTCCCACATTATTGGCTTTGTCCATGTATTTTGTGCTAAGGTTGAGAGTTATCTATGGTGAGAACTGAATTCATTGAATGTTTGGGGGCTGTATTCCCCCCATTACTGGCTTTGTACACATGTGTTTTGCTAAGAGGTTGAGAGCTATGGTGATAACTGAATTTACTGAATATGTTTGAGGGCTGTATTCCCCCATTATTGGCTTTGTTCAGGTGTTTTGTGCCAAGAGGTTGACAGCTATGGTGAGAACTGAATTCACTAAATGGTAGCCATTTAAGTTTGTCTTCCTCTCTTTCACAAAACAGCTGATTTGGCATAGTGGTATGTTTCACTGACTGTTTTGCAAAGGGTCCCCCTGGGTTAAAGACGTAGCAGTGAAATGTATGATGGTAACACAGTTTTTTTGTTCTAGCAACTTTCCAACATTATACAAGCAATGTTTAAAATGTGTCCCTGGTTTTTGGGCTGTTGCCCCCCAATAAATTTTGGCTTTTTCCAGATTTTTTGTGCTGCAAAGTTCTGAGCTGAGAGCTGCAGGTGAACAAAACTTTAGTGCTGCTTATTGGGAGGCTGCTTGCATTGTTAATAGCACAACAGGTAGTGTACTTGCTTTTGATGCAGAAGGCTGTGGGTTCTACTCCCACAGTAGACAGATGCATTGCTAATACTATAATGTGTTGCAAAGTGGGTGGATGCTGCAGCCCTTTTTGGCAAAGATACCTAGAGTAGTAACTATGAACCTGTTATCAGTTTGCCATACAGTCCCTATTGCGATATTATTAGCTTAACAGCCTCTTCATTGTTACAGATTTCTTTAATGTTGAATTATTTAGATGATTTTTACTACTTCAGAGATTGTACATATTTACTGATACTGGTGGACTGTAGAAGGTTGAGTAGATTTTTATAATGGAAATGTTCTGAATTGGGTAGTTTTGTCATTGGCGCATGCATTTTGTTTCATTGTTTACTCAAAAAATGTTCAAAACAATAAATTTAAAATGCCCTCTAACAACTGTACTGTATTGTACAAGGAATACAATTTAATACAATCAGGAAGGTGTATCAAAGAGCATGTGCATGTTTCGTGTTCAAGGGGCCTATGATTTGAAAACAGCCCAAAGTTAATCTTTATCTGCCACTGGCAAAATGTATTTTCTTTGAATGTGGGTTTCAATGCTGTTTCAATGCATGTGAGTTTCAAGGGCCGAGAAGTTTTAATGCTAAGTCTGTTTTCATTGTGAGACTGCATTGATTTGTTTAGCAGATATCTATTGGGGTTTGTGCTGTAAAAATGCAAAATAAAACTTTCAAATGAAATCCAAATCATCGCAGAAGTAAAGCAGTATGCACATTACAGTGTTTATGGTAAATGGGGCAAAATAACCAAGGAATGGGACATTGGAATGGTTGCAGGGGGGAGGCTCCAATCGACCATGATTTTGAGAGGGGAAGGTCAGCAAACTCAGACAGCCCCGGTTGAACTATACCTCTGAGCTGTCCATATTTTTGCAGAATGAATAGATATTTGCTTCTTATTTTCGTTTTTTTCCTTATAAAATGTGTGGTTTTCTGGCAAATCATTTAGGAATGAAGTCACTAAATGACAGACATTGAGTTTTCCATCATAACCTTCAGAAAAATGCATGCTAAAGCAAGACCTTTTATTCTATCAACTGTCTTAAGTTTATACAAGAGCAATTTTTAGTAGTGTTTGCATGTTCCCCCAATATATTTGGCCTTATCCAGATTTCCTGCATTAACAGGTTGAGAGGTACGTGCAAATAAAATTGCTTTATAGAATTAGGCATATCCAAACCTCTCAACTGTGCCCGATTTTGGCTCAAAATGTTGCTCTTCCCCTAATAATCCCTCTGCAAAATGGCAATTTTGGAAGAAAACATGGAGGGTTTACAATTAATAAATAACTGTAATAATCAGTTATAGATTACTTTCATTTCAGAAATGCATGTAGATTCTTTTATTTTGTCAGCTGCTCAAGTTAACAGTACTAATATTAAAAAGTGTCCCTTCTTTGACAGGTTCCCAGCTGTATTGTATGGCTATTTTATATTTTTGCATCATATTTTTGGTCCATTTTTCATAAAATTGTGTTTTTTTGGCAAATTAGTGGCAAATCATTAAAGACTGAAGTTAGAAAATAATGAAAGACATTTGAGTTTCAGATTTCGTACCTTTCAGAAAATTCATACTAATGCAAGACCTACTATTCTATTATCTTTCTAAGTTTATAAGAGCAATATTTAAAAGTTGTCCTTATTTTTTGGCCTTTGTCCCACTTCTATGTATGGCTTTGCCCAGATTTCTTGCTCTGAGGTTGAGAGGTATGACAAATGTGTCAGGGCCATCGCAGTCAGCCAGAGACATTTCAAATTGTGACAAACTTGATGCACCCCACTCCCCCATGTAGTGACTCTGGATGTGTCCAAGCAAGGCAAGGAGCAGTTATGCAGTGTAAATGTGCAGACTATTCCCCCATCCAAGGTAAACACAAGTACTACAGTGGCTTTTCATCTGTCATTGATTTTGCAGAATGTTCTGGTTTCTGTCATATTTTTATACTGTTGATTTATGCTTATTATTATTCAGAAAGTGCCTCCGTGGTGGTGGTGTTGTGGTAGCATTGTTGCCTCACAGTAAGACGCTGTCCGGTTCAATTCTCAGCTAGAACGTCTTCTGCATGGAGACATGCGTGAATGGCTGTACCTTCGCTGAAGGTTGTGCATCAGGGCTGGTAACTCGGCACGTAAAAATCAACTTCCAATCATTAGCGGACCGGAGTTCCGCTGTGGCAACCCCTAACTGGGAAAAGCCGAAAGACACAACAACATTATTCAGAAAGTGCCTTTTGCTCTGTTTTTAAGTAGCAGTGCTTTAATGACCATTAGGTAAGCTTGTCTGATATTGTAAGATGCAAGTAAGTTTTAATAAACAGTATTGCCAACATTGAAAGCCTTTCTGTTGTTGCCATGCAGAGAATACCTACATAACTAGATAACGTATAAGCCTTGGGTACTGAAATGCATATGACAGTATTTGTAATAAAGGACAGGATTACATTATGTTAAGCTCATTACAGGCTTTACCTACAAACTAAACAGAATGCCAATCTATCATGTGTGGTCCATATCCTGTGCAGTAATCCTTTAAGCAATATATGTTGAGCTTGTTTCTTGTTTGCTTTTCATTTTTTACTTTGATCATGTTTTCCCCATGGAACAAGTAGATAGTTGTTGTCAGGCAGCAGGTCTTTTTCGGATAAGAAACATTTTTACAAGTGGGGGTATCACAGAGATTGCTACTTTCAGCATGTTACTTGGTACTTTAATAAAGCTGAATATAAATTATAATTAGAACTGGAGTGCAAGGAGAAGTGATTTGAGTTAAGTGTTGCTTGTTTTTCTTATACTTGGTTTTGACTGGCATTCCAGTAATGTATTTAAAAAGTAATTAATTTTTTTATGCCTCACATCCTTTTTGTTTCCATCTAGATATTAAGTAAGCTGTCATGCAGCTAATGGATTGAAATATTTTTTTTTCTTCTACACTTCATTTTGTCTTGATTGGACTCTCATAATGATGGTTTGACACCCAGGGCAGCATATTTAATTAATGTTTTTGTGGTTTTGAGCATAGCTCCTCCCCTTTCTAGTTGGTCACACCCATTCCCATTGACCCCACCCATTCAGCTGTGTCCCTGCAGCCCCCCTTTGATTTGAAGTCATCAGCCGCCACTGCTCTAATCCTTCCCCATACCCTAACTCTTCCTCTCAGGAAACAGCTACCCTCCTGAATAAACACTTTATCTCTTCCATCCAAAATCTGGTAACCTCTAAGCCAAACTCTACTTCGACACCCACCTCTCCAAGTCTCACTAACACAACTTTGTTTTCTTTTGAGCCAGTTCCCATTACTTACATCAAATCTCTACTACTCAAGCTAAAACCTTGCTCTCCTTTCACTGACAAGCTATCTCCTACATTCCTCAAACTTGCTGCTGACTCAATTGCCTATCCTATATCTATACTAATTAATCGATCTATTCTGGAATCAACTGTCCCCACCCTTTGGAAATCTTTCTTCACTATCCCTCTTCATAAATGTGAAAACTCCACTGACCCCTCAAACTACTGACCCATTGCCATTCTTTCCCCTCTCTCCAAGATATTAGAAAAATGTATTCACTCACAGCTTCTCAATCACCTCCTCACACACCACTTACTTACCCCTACCTAACATGTATGTTGTCCTTACCACAGCACAACCACTGGCCTCCTCTCCTTCACTCATATCTTTGTAGAGGCTCTAGACAAAAAAAAACTCATTTCCTGTCTCTTCCTAGATCTCTCTAAAGCCTTTGATACTGTCTCTCATCCTGTACTACTATCCAAACTCACAAATCTCTACCTATCTCCCTCCGCACTTGACTGGTTTAATAGTTACCTATCTGGCAGGGAACATTCTGTCAAATGGCTCTTATCCTCCTCACCTTTCCTTCCCATCTCCACTGGTGTTCCCCAAGGCTCCATCTTGGGACCCCTTTTGTTTAACATCTTCACCAATGATCTTTACACCTCATGCAAAGAATCCTCCCTTATTCAGTATGCCGACGACTCCACAGTTATATCCATCTCAAATAACATTCCTGAACTACACTCCCTGGCCCAACAGGCCCTACTATCCACTGAACAATGGCTGTCTCACAACCTAGTGATCCTAAATCCCAAAAAGACCAAACTCCTACTTTTCCTTCCCCGTTCTCTTTCTCATCACAAAACCTCCTTTTTTATTACATCTTCTAACAATACAACTATCCAACCTGACACCCACACAAAACTCCTAGGGGTCATTATCGATGACGAACTCAAGTTCAACCTACGCATACTCCAATGTGTAAAAAAGCAAACCAGAAACTAGGTCTGCTATATCGGAACAAAAAATTCCTAACCCCTGAATCTAGACTTAAGGCACTCCTCCTCCCCTCCCTCTTATACGCTGCCCCAGTTCTTACCAATATCCAAGCCTCCACTCTAAACAAACTCCAACAGACTTACCATAAAATAGCCAGATTCATTACTAACTCCCCATACAACTCACACCACTGCATTTCTTTAAACTCTCTTCAATGGCTTGAACTTCCCCAATTTCTGCTATCTTATCAATTTCATATGCTACACTCTATTCTTTATAAACCCTCCTTCTGTCCATCTCTATTTTCCTTAGTCTCTATCTACATCCCATCCCAGACCCTCCGTACTTCTAACCAACAATTACTTGATATTTACCACCCAAAAAGGTCAGTACGCAAACTACTCTACAAACACTCCCTTGCCCATGCTTGGAACAAACTTCCCCTTGACTTATGTTCAATCTCCCACACGTCACACTTTAAAAATTAACTAAAAGCTTATTTTCTCAATTCCAGAACCTGCCCTTGCCATGACCCTACCTAGTCTTCTTTCCCTTTATGTACCCTCAAAATGACCATACTTAGTATCTCATTACACCTCTCTCTCCAATGTGTCTACTATGCATTTGCATAATTTTATACAAATAAAAAATGTTTATTGTTGACCTATTGAACTATAGCAATGTAAAATTGTTACTTAGCTTCTTTTTAATGCAACTTTAACTTTATGCATGTAACCCAACATATGTGAATCGTTTTGCTATAACTGCTATTATATCAATATTGTTTAAAATTGTACTTGTTTTAAAATGTACTACTGGAGCTTTTCTCCCTGGGTCTCCACTGAAAATTGGCCACAAGCCCAGTTGGACAAACCTGGTTAACAAATGTCAATAAATAAATAAATAATAAATAAATAAATAAATATCAGACTCATTTGCACAGGGGCTTGTGTTGAAAATGCATTTGTAAAGGTAAAGCTGCTTGTGTTAAAAATGTACCAACAGTGGATCCTGCTGGACAGAAAAGAAATACATCTGTATGTCAGACTGTATTGTAGATGTTGAAGTTAATATATTGTAACAGAAGATACTGGAAGAGAAGAGATTAATCTCAGTCCAGATAACTTTGAAAAATGGTCTGAAATCAAATGGCCTGGTTTAGACCATAAAGATTGCATCTAACAGTTGTGATTGCAGCCGGGGAAAAAATGTCTGTGAAAACCAGGACTAGAAATCCTACTGTATTGTTCTTAGGGGTGAACTAATTGCTACCCTGGAAGGGTAGATTTTTTGTAATGGTTTTATAGTTTCCAGATGCTATAAATCATCTTAGCAAAGCTCTATGTGTGTGTGTATGTTAACACATATGTGCTGGATTCTGGATCATTTTCTACTAAAGGGGGTAGTGTGGGAACCAAAAGTCAGCTAACCAGATGTATGTGATGTCATTCGGTAATCCACCACTGAAATTATGTTTTAATACTGGATGAGACAGAAGTCTCAGGTCAGTCTGTTTTGAAACCTGACAAAGAAGTACCACTCACCTACTTCATCTTGCCTTGCCTTAGTAAGTAACAAGGGAACAATAATTCTTTAGATCAGTCAGGAAAATATAGTGAGATTAGTTAAGTATTGTTTTTCTGTATCTTTGTGAACCTTTCCATCTGTGTTATTTCTAATATTTCCTGTGACTAAAATTCCGGTGTTTATTGTAAGTATATGTTTAGTATTTTCATGTTCTTTTATTATTTATTATTAAATATATTTAAACTTGTCATTGTGGCTAGTTCTTTAGAGAATATTTTAACCTTTGAGAGCAGTTGGAGACACTTCGGAAAGACTTGATGCATTCATCAAACACTGCCATTTGTATTAGTATTAATTCTGCTCAGTATAATTGGATACTCTTGTAAAAGCCTTAGAGTAGCTGGCTTTGGAGTGTTCTGGTGGAAGTATCTATCTTATAGCCTGGACAGATGGGACATAGCTGGTAAATCTATGCCAGCCTTTCCCAGGTGTGTATTTGTGTGTGAAAATTAAATCTCAAATATTGTGTGTGCCAGCAACTTTGAGCAGGGATACAGAGCACTGGTTTCACAGAAAGAGTGGTGAAGGACTTGAATTGGAGCACTCGACAGAGGACTCAACTCTACAGCTATGGTCAGTGTGGAGTCTTATTTGGGGCCTGGTGAGAGAGAGAGGAAACCCAGCCCCAGGACAGGAGTGTGTTCCCTGTGTGCTCTTAAGGTAAATTGTACTTGGTGCAGAGAGATGCATCTGGAAATACTGTGTGCATTTATATTTTTATTCCAAGTGAACATCCCTCACCGGTGTCAGTGGTGAGGATTAAGGCATCTTGCATACTGTCCCAGAGAAGGGATGCCACAGAAATGAATAACAAGGACAGTGGCAACCTACAGCCACTGGTCCCATCCCAGTTTGGCTGTGGTAAGGGAAGATTGTGCCTACTTAACCTGGTAGACTTCTTCCAGAGGGTCACCATGACTATGGATGAGGAGAAAATAGTATATATTGCCTATCTTAACCTGACCAAGGCATCTGATAAACTACTCCACTCAGGTATTGTGGACAAACTCTCTGAATTAGGCATATATTACTACATAACTCACTGGATTGCCAGCCAGTTCACAGATAGGACCCAAGAAGTCAGGATGGATAAGACTGCATCAACCAAGAGACCAGTGGAGTACCTCAGGGCCATGAGGTCTTTCCTCAAGCAGAACCACTGTACAGTTAGCTGAACTTGTAAAATCCATTGCATGTAATCTTTTTACAACCTGCATCAACATGACTAATAACATATTTGTTTCATAGTTTCATAGTTTCATAGTATAGTACTAGGCTATCTGCCCTAGGGCATTTCTAAGCCTAGCCATAGTGTATGTGGCTTTCGACACCCCATGTAATGATACAAAAGTGTACAAAATAAATTTAGTTTACTGTGCCTCTGTCTAGTAGTGACACAGAGATGACCCCCGGGGTAAACCTACGATCACCCATCCACTCGTCAAGATTTCTCTTGAAGAGAGTCAGTGAGGGGCTCTGCCTAACATGGACTGGGATCCTGTTCCAGAGTGTGGGAAGCCTCTGGGTTATAAATCTGTCCCTCCAGCATGTCCTATTCATATTTGTGCTGAGGTTTAAATCTTTAGCTCTTGTGGCTCTGATGGATTTGGATTTTTTGAGGTGGAGCATGTCCATTAATTCTAGATTGGACATGGCCTTGTACGTCAGGCACAGATCACCTCTGAGCAGGTGGTATGCTACTGAATAGAGCTGGAGCTTCTTTAGTCTGGCAGCATATGACATATGTTGGAGACCCTTGATCCTGTTGGTGAGGTACTTTTGGGGTCTCTCCAGCTGCTGCAGGTGCCAGGTGAGGTACATACCAAATGGGGCATTGTAATCAATCATAGGCCTGATAAGGGAGGAATATAGGGGTACAATGACATCCTTTGATCTGGATGTGAATCCCTTCGTGATAAGGTGGGCAAGGTAGAAGGTCTTTCTAACCACTTTGGCGACATGGGTGTCAAATGAGATGTCACTGTCATCTTGGGTCCCCAGGTCTCTGATTACTTTTTCCATACTTAATGGATTACCACCTATGTGGTAATTTGTGGGTACTTTGTTTTTCCCAAAGGGGATGACTATACATTTTTTGGCATTTAGTTTAAGGCCATGACTCTGGCAGCAGTCGTCTGTTTCTGTAAGGCCCTTCTGAAAGATGCATGTGTCAGCTGGTGTATCGACTATGGCGTCTAGTTTACAGTCATCTGCGAACTTTGTCAGCCACAACCCCCCTATGTTTGACTGCACATCTGAGAAATAAATGCCGAACAAGAGGGGTCCCAAGACAGAGCCCTGTGGGACTCCACTTGTGACTGGCTTAGAATCTGACATAGCTCCAGCTATTCTGACGTGGGTTCTGTCCTTTAGCCAGTTTGCAACCCATCTTGTCACATACGGGTTTACATTTAAGCTGTTGAGCTTGTCTATGATGCCTGAGTGGGGTATTGTGTCAAAGGCTTTTGCCAGGTCCAAGTAGGCTGTATGAACTGCTTTGCCCTCATCAATGGCTCTAGTGACTGTTTCAAAAAAGCCCACCAGGTTCAAAAGGCAGGATCTGCCTTTTACAAAGCAGAACTGGGTAGGGTCAATTGTCTGTAGGTCCCCGATGTCTTTGTTTATGAGTTCCATAATGATCCTTTCCATAGCTTTGCAGACCAGGCTGGTTAAGCTTATGGGGCGGTAGTTTCCAGGGTCAGTAGAGGTGCCTCCTTTGTGGAGTGGGACCACTGTTGCTGTACGCCAGTGATCAGGTACATATCCTGTAGTAAGGATAAGATTAAACAGCATTCTTATGTGGGGTTTAGCTCCTCTAAAAGTTCACATAGCACGCAACCTGGGACACCGTCAGGTCCCATTGATGCTATATTTTTAGCTTTGCTGAGAGCAGCTCTCACCTGGACATCTGAGATGTCAGGGAGGTTGCATTCAGCTGGGATAAATATTTCATCTTTTGGGGGTGAGGGAGGGGAGAAATTTGCACTGAACCTGTCTGCCAGTATGTTGGCAATATCTGTGGGTTCAGTGTATTTCTTGCCGTTATGAACTAACTGAGCATATCTGAGGGTGTCCGCCCAGGTTTCTAACATAGCTGAAGAAGGCCTTGTGGTTATCTTTAGTGTCCTTAGCGATTTTTCTCTCAAAGTTGGCCTTGGATGATTTTATGAGCGAACGTAGTTTTTTGCTAGTGTTGATCAGAGATGCCTTCCCTTTATGGGATTTTGCTCTGTCTTGCAGTAGTTTTCTTCTCTTGTTATAAAGTTTGTTTATGGCTGGGGTCCACCAGATAGGACGCCTGCCTTTGGTGGAAAGGGTCTTGGTTTTATTTGGGATTGCATGATCCATGCATTCTTGGAGATGTCTGTAGAAAGCATTTGTGAAGGATTCAGCAGTGTGGGATGTGGTTTAAACTGGCCCAGGGGGCTTTAAGGATACCATTTCAGTCTTAAGGAGTGTAAAGTCAGCTTTTGAGAAGTTTCTCACTGTGGTCTTTTGTGCTGGGGGTGAAGGTGGGATATGAATATCTAGGGTCATTAGTTTGTGGTCTGATCTCACTAGTGAGGGGTACACTTCCGGTTTTGAGCATTTTGTCCCCATGTTAGTGATGATCATGTCAAGTATATTATCTCCCCTTGTGGGGGAGGTGACTTGTTGTTCCATCGCATTTGAGTTGATGAATTCCAGGAACCTTTGGGCTAGGGTGTTGGGGCTTGAATAATGCATCCAGTCTATGTTTGGGTAGTTGAAGTCTCCCAATATGATGGCATTTGGTGAGACATTCATATCCTCCAGTGTCTTCAGGAAGGCTGAATGGAGTTCCTGAGATTGAGAGGTGGTCTGTAGCATGCTACAAGTTGTATAGCAGTTTTGCCTATGGTTAGATGCACAAGGATGTTCTCCGATGCTTCGTACGTTGCCACTAACCTGGAGGTGTGGGTGTCTTTAATGAATATGGACACTCCCCCTCCCTTTGTGATTCGGCCCAAGTTTTGGGGCCGAAATGCATGATACGAGGTATAACCTGGTAGGGCTGGGGTGCTCTCAGGAGCCTTGAACCAGGTTTCAGTTACTGCACAGACATCGATGCTCTCCATACTGAAGAGTGCTTCGAGAGCCTGCATCTTGAGATTTAGACTTCTGGCGTTGAGCAGCATTACCCTTAGTTTTTTTCCCTTTTTTGTTTTCTAAGGTGGTGGGTTTGTCTTTTGAGTCTTGCCTAAAAAAGGCACTATGGGGGTGGCAAGAGCCTTAGCCAATATCTGGAAGCCCAGTGGTGACAGGTGCAAGCTGTCCCTTGCGAAGCAGCGTGGCTTGTCCAGCATGTCATCCCAAGCAGACAGACATTGGATCCCCCTAGAATGACACCAGTAATTGAGCCAATTATTAAAGCTGATCATCTTGTCTTTGTATTGTGGCATCATTCTTGGTGAGGGCAAGATGCTGCTCAGGGTCATACCGGCCTGGGCTACATAATCAGAGAGCTCCTCTATGTCTCTTTTCATGTAGTCTAAGGAGGTACATCTCAGGTCATTCACTCCGGCATGGACAATGACGGAGTCATATTTGTACTTGCTTTGGAGTGACATGAGTGCTTGTGTTATGTGGCGGATCCTAGCACCCGACAGGCAGTTCACCGTTACCCTCTCTTTGTTCAGCCTGGTAAGTGGAACGTCAGTGTGTCTGACTATAGAGTCACCTATTACTAGTGTATCAGGCATGGTGTTTCGCCTTAAGGGCTGTGATTGTTTGGCACACTGACTTAGTGAAGTATGTGTTGCATGTGCTGTGTTTTGAGGTGGTGGTTTCTTGGATGTCTGCTTTGGGAGCTTCTGTTGTTTTGGTAAGTTTTTTATTAGAGCCTCCGAGTATGTCTTTGTGTTTTTATGTGTTTGGTTTGCAGTTGTGGTTGGTTTATGTGAGACTGGGTTTGTTGTGTGTGTGGTTACCTTCTCCTCATGTCTGGTCTTGCTAGTCCTGAGTTGAGAGAGTTCAACCTACAGTTTGGCTATATAGTTGCATCTCTCACATGTGTTTGTGTTTGTTGGGAGGAGGAGAGGGTTGTCTGTGTACATGAGACAATTGTAACATTGTCTCAGGATTCCCAGATTAACCAGCTGAACTGGAGAGGATGTCAGTAATATACCACTCGACATGCCAGAATAGTATAAGGGAGTGATGTGAAACTGGGTCAGAGAGGACTTTGAAGGGAAGTGGGTATTAACACGGGTTGTAGGTGGATGTAGTGCTTACTTTAGTTTAAGGGTGCTTCACTTGAAAGAAAGGTTTTAGGAGCAAGTGCTAGGCTTATAATATTGCGAATAGACTGATTTTGTTGAAAGTAGAGCATTATTAAGGGAAAAACTGAAGTGCAGACTTGGCGGAGCCAGGAATAGTTTAAGCCTGTTTAACCGGTGATGCGCTATGCGCACAATCGTGCAAAGCCGCGTAAACGTGGATTTTAAACAGGGAATTTCAAAAGAGCTAGAAATGGTCCAAAACGACCAATTACTACAAGCTCTTGTGCTGAGGTCACTCCTTCAGGGTCAGATAGGCTGCTCAAGGCTCCCCACTCCCACTGGTGAGCAATGAAACTTCCTTCTATCCAAGTAAGGCAATGGACAACACAGGAACTACACCATAGTCCAGAATACAGCAAAGCCTGTATACTGGTCTAAACTAGTCGAGAAAAGGCGGGAAAACAAGGATTTTTTTTTGTTTTTTTTGTTTTTTGAGTTAGAAAGTACACAGAAATGCAGGAAACAGTAATAAATAAATTACACAGGCTAGCGCACTTTAGTGGGCAGCCTCAACAGTTAAATTTAGCAAACAAACTTTCGACCAACTGTAACTTAAGTGCAGATAATGTACAATGCAATTGTTAAATCCGTATAGTAGCTTTGATGTATAGCAAAGTATTTCCAAATGTAGCCACTACCTATTTCATTGTTGTCACCATTTCTTCTGATAATATCATCCTAGTTTAATTGTTTTCCCCTTTAAAAACTGAATCCACCTGCACTACCCTTCTTATCTCTGACTTTTCAGTTTTAGTAACCTCTCACCTGAAAAATCCCAAACATTTTCTTCTGGCTCCTTTATCCACATACCCTGCACTGTTTTACTAATAAAGCATTTTTATCTAGGTAAACTGAACACTAAGTAAGAAATGGCATCTATTGCCATATGTTGGCATACATACACATGTATGTATGTATATATATATATATATATATATATACCTGTTGTTTGGTTTTAGTCTGTGCCTTAACTTGCAAACAATTAATCAAGCTTTTCTATGTCTGCTAGCAATGTGTATCACATTAACATTCCCTCTTGAGTTAGTAGACCATTTGCAATTAATATTGGACTGTATATAGGTTCATAGGTTCATAGGTAAGTACTAGGCTATCTGGTCAGGGGCATTTATAAGCCTAGCCACAGAGTGATGGCTTTCGCCTCCCCATTAGATTAGTAACCTGGGCCTCTGTCTAACAGGGCTCCTGAAGTGATCCCAAGGTAGAACTTACGATTACACATCCACTCATCAAGATTTCTCTTGAAGAGGGTCAGAGAGGAGCTCTGTCGAATATGGATTGGGATTCTATTCCAGAGTGAGGGGAGTAACTGGGACAGGAATCTATCCCTCCAGTATGTCCTGTTTATTGTTGTGCATAGGTTCAAGTCACTAGAATGAGTGGTTCTGAGGGATCTTGTTTTTTTGAGGTGAAGCATGTCCATTAGTTCAGGGTGTGACATGGCCCTATAGGTCAGGCATAGGTCACCTCTGAGCAGACGGTAAGTGACTGAGAAGAGCTGGAGCTTTTTTAGTCGTGCTTCATAGGGTAATTGTTTAAGGCCCTTAATCCTCTTAGTGAGGTACTTCTGTGGTCTTTCTAGTTGTTGCAGGTGTCTAGTGAGGTACATCCCAAATGGGGCATTGTACTCTATTATGGGCCTAATGAGTGAGGAGTAAAGGGGCACAATCACCTCCTTGGATCTGGATGAGAAACCCTTTGTGATCAGGTGTGCCACATAGAAGGACTTCCTGACCTTTTTGGCTATGTGGTTCTCAAAGGAGAGCATGCTATCTACTTGGGTACCCAGGTCCCTAATTACTTCTTCTGTACTTAGTGGATTCCCATCTATGTGGTAGTTTGTAGGTACTTTGTTTTTCCCAAATGGGATTACTATGCATTTTTTGGCATTTAGCTTGAGGCCATGACTTTGACACCAGGTGTTTGTCTCTGAGAGACCCTTTTGCAGGATGTCTGTGTCAGCCAGAGAGTCAATTATTGCACCCAATTTACAGTCATTTGCAATCTTGGTTAGCCACAGTCCCTCCGCATTTGCCTGTACTTCGGAGAAATATATACCGAACAGGAGGGGTCCCAGGGCTGACCCCTGTGGGACTCCGCTTATGACTGGTTTAGAGTCAGACATGGTGCCTGCCACTCTTACCATGTGGGTTCTGTCTGAGAGCCAATTGGCAACCCATCTTGTGACATGGGGGTTGATATTTAAGCTGGTGAGTTTGTCTATGATTCCTGAGTATGGAATGGTGTCGAATGCCTTAGTGAGGTCCAGATATGCTGTGTGGACCACCTTCCCTTTACCTATGGCCTCGGTGACTGTTTTGAAGAAGTCAACCAAGTTCAGGAGGCAAGATCTGCCTTTAACAAAGCCGAACTGGGTGGGGTCCAGTGTCTAGAGGTTCCCAATGTCCCTGTTAATGAGCTCCATGACAATGTGTTCCATGGCTTTGTAGACCAAGCTAGTCAAGCTTATAGGGCGATAGTTCCTAGGGTCAGTTGTGGCACCACCTTTGTGGAGTGGTACAACTGTTGCTGTATGCCATTCTTTGGGTACATAGCCTGTAGAGAGGCTGAGTTTGAATAGTGTTTTGAGATGGGGGGTTAGTTCATTTTGAAGCTCGTGTAAGACACAACCTGGGATACCATCTGGTCCCATTGATGCTGTGTTTTTGGTCTTTGCAAGGGCTGTCTTTAGTTGTATGTATGAGATATCTGGAGCGCCACATTCTACTGGGATGGGTGCTAGCCCCTTTGTTGGAGAGGGGGGAGGTGAGTTTTGCACTGAACTTGTCAGCCAGGATGTTGGCAATGTCGTTTGGTTCAGTGTATTTATGGCCATTATGCACTAGCTCGGAGCATATCTGAGAGTTTGCCCCTAGACTCTTGACATAGTTAAAGAAGGCCTTGTGGTTATCCTTAAAGACATTGGCTATTTTTCTTTCGAAGTTGGCCTTGGATGATTTAATGAGGGAGTGCAGTTTTTTACTGATGTTAATCAGAGATGCCTTCTTATTTTGGGATTTTGTTCTATCTTGCAGGAGTTTCCTCCTTGTGTTGTAAAGTTTATTTATGGCCGGGGTCCACCAGACTGGCTTCCTTTTTTTTAAGGAGTTGGTCTTGGTTTTTCTTGGGATGGCTTGGTCCATGCATTCTTGAAGGTGTTCATAGAATGCGCTTGTAAAGGATTCTGCCGATGGGTCATCATTTTCCATTTGATTGGGAGCTTTGAAACTTCCCACCTTGGTCTTCAGGAGTGTGAAGTTGGCTTTAGAGAAGTTTTTTGCCTTGATTTCCTTGACTGTGGGGGGGGGGGCGTCGGGATGTGGATGTCCAGTGTGATTAGTTTGTGATCTGATCTTACCAATGACAAGTTTACTTCAGGTGTGGAACATAGGTTCCCCATGTTGGTGATGACCAGGTCCAGTATGTTGTCACCTCTTGTGGGAGTGCTGACCAGCTGTTCCAGGGCGTTTGAGTTTATAAACTCAAGGAAGCATTGGGCTAGGGCGTTTGAGCTTGAGTAGTTTTCCCAGTCAATGTTTGGATAGTTGAAGTCACCCAGTAGCATGGTGTTGGGTAGAATCTTCATACTTTCTAATGTTCTCAGGAATGCTGCATGAGGGTCCTGAGACAAGGTGGGAGATCTGTAGCAAGCTATAAATTGAACAGTCAATTTACCCACTGTCAATTACACTTGGATGGTCTCAGATTCCGCGTGCTTTCCGCGTGGTGTGCTACTAGCCTGGAGGTGTTGGTGTTCTTGATGAATATGGACACACCCCCTCCTTTTGTGTTTCAGTCCTGGTTTTGGGACCTAAAGGTATGGGTGGAGTTATAGCCTGGTAGTGCTGGGGTGCTCTCTGGAGCCTTGAACCAGGTTTCTGTCACTGCACATACGTCGATTTCTTCCATACTAAGGAGAGCCTCAAGTGCGTGCATTTTGAGGTTTAGACTTCTGGCGTTGAGCAGCATTACCCTCAGTTTTTGTTTATTATTGTTGTTTATGGAGGTGGGTTTGTCTTTTGAGCCTTGCCTAAAAAAGGCAGTATTGGGGCGGCAAGAGTCTTGGCCAGTATTCAAAAGCCCAGGGGCGACAGGTGCAAGCCATCTCTGGTGAAGCAACATGGCTTGTCAAGCATGTCGTCCCAGGCTGACAAGTACCGGATCCCCTTTGAATGACACCAGTAGTTTAACCAATTGTTGAAACTGATAATTTTTTCTTCATATGCTGGCATCATTTTGGGTGAGGACAGGATGCTACTCAGAGTCAGAGTCATACCAGCCTGGGCTACATGCTCAGAGAGCTCCTCAATGTCTCTTTTCATGTAGTCCAGGGAGGTACGTCTCAGGTCATTTACGCCAACATGTACAATGACAGAGTACACCTGGATTCAGCAAAGCCTGAAAACTGGACTAGACTAGTTCAGAAAGGCGGGAAAAAAGGAGTTTTTTTGTGTTTTTTTTTTCAGAAACAACAGAAATGCAGAGCTTAAATTACTTTAAATACACAGAGGAGGCTAGCGCACTTGAGTGTGTAGCCTGCGACTGTGTTACAGGTAACTTAAATGCAAAAACGACAAACAGTAATCTTTTTTCAAGTGCAACAAAGAAATAAGTACAGTAAGCAATGCAGATATCACTAGGGATCCACAGAAGCGCTGAAAAGCCATGTTTTAGGTGGAATTAGCGCTTCAGGGAAACAACAAGCAAAAACAATACTTAGTCAAGTCCAAAGTCTCTCTTTTGTCTCTCAGCCACTTGTAGGACTCCGCAGGGCACCACGAGGAGCTTGCCGAGCTGTATATAAACTCAAGTAATACAAAACAACTTTAAAGATAGACTTATTAATGTTTATGATATTTTCTATATTAGTGTATTGCTTGTAAGTATTTTAGACTATTCCTGCTTTATTTATTTAAAAGCTATTTTACCTGTAAATCAAAACTTTATTTTGCTTGTGTTACTTGAACTTTTCATAGAATCACAGGATTATAGGAAGTTACTAGGCTACTGACCCTAGGGCTCCTACAAGCCTGGCCAACTTTTACCCTTATTTTCATAATCAGCACCTATCATCTCTGCCCAAGAGGGACATAGGTGGGACTCCTGGGGTGAATTTATGTTTACCCATCCAATCGTCCAGATTGCATTTGAGGAGGGCCAATGAAGAGGTCTGCTTGATATGAACTAGCAGTTTGTTCTAAAGGTGTAGCAAAGTCTGGGAGACAAATCTGTCCCTCCAGCAGGTTCTATTAATATCACATACCAGGTTAAGGCCATTAGAGCGAGTAACACGTGTACCATTTGACTTACAGATATGCAGCATTTGCAAAAAAGCAGGGTAATAGAATGTCTTATATACAAGGCAGAGATTGCCTCTGAGCAGTTTGTATGAAACAGAATAAATTCCTACAGGTGCTTGGAAAGGTACATACCAAAAGCGGCATTGTACTCAATTATTTGCCTGATGAGGGGAGAATACAGGGCGGTTATAACTTTCTTTTTTCTGGAGGCAATGCCCTTATTTATGAGATGGACAATATAGAATGCCCTTCTTACCACTGTGGAAACATAGTGATCAAAGGTAAGGTTGCTATCAACTTGTGTGCTGAGGTCTCTCACCACTGAGTGCTTACTTAGTGTGTTGTTATTGATGTTGTAGTTAGCAGGATCATCACTCTTATCAAAACAAAAGGGATGATGATACATTTTTTTGCATTGTGTTTAAGTCCATGACTTTGGCACCAGCCATTTGTTTGTGTAAGTCCCTCTTGTAGGATGTTGCTGTCATTTGGTAATTCTATGACTGCTCCCAGTTTGCAGTCTTCAGCAAACTTTGCCAGCCACAGACCTTTAGTTTTAACTTGCACTTCGGAGAAATAGATTCCAAACAGTAGAGGTCCCTGTGGAACACCACTGGCTAAAGTTCTGCTGTTGGAGGCAGATTACCCTATTTTTACTAAAAGGTTCTATCAGTGAGCCAGTTAGAGACCCATCTAATGACATACGGGTTGATACCTAGCTGGGTGAGTTTGTCAATTATGCCTGAGTGGAGGATAGTGTCAAAAGCCTTGGCTACATCTAGGTAGGCTGCAAGCACAGATTTCCCCTCAACAAGGGATTTGGTTACTGTCTCAAAGAAGTCTACCAGGTTTAACAGGCAAGATCTCCCTTTGACAAATCCAAATTGAGTAGGGTCAAGTGTTTTATGGTTACCAATGTCTTTATTAATAAGGTCCATGATGATTCTCTCCATGGCCTTGCAGATGAGGTTAGTCATGCTAATAGGTCTATAGTTCCTAGGTTCAGTGGAAGAATCAGCTTTGTGCAACAGGATAATGGAGGCCATTTTCCATTGAGCTGGGATAAAGCCAGTGTTTAGATGATAACTGAAAAGAATTCCTAATGGCGTTGCTAATTCTCATTTGAGCCCTTGCAGGACACAGCTTGGGATGTTATCAGGTCTCATGGATGCTGTGTTTTTGACCATAGAGAGGGCATTCACAACCTGCTATTTAGAGATATGGGGTAAAGGACAGGTGGTGGTGATGTTTTGGGGTAAGTGTAGCAGGAAAAGTGTAGTGAACAGGTTAGCAATGTCCACAGGCTCAGTGTATGTAGTATCATTAACTATGAGTCTGGCACAAATCTGAGTCTTTCCTTTTAGGTTATGGATGTAACTAAAGAATGTCTTAGTTGAGAAAGCTAATTTGGATTCATAGTTAGCTTTGGAGGACTTCAAAAGGAGTCTTATTTGGTTGTTTAAGCTGAGGAGGCAGTGTTTCCAGTTTGGGGCAATCTCCCTCTTACAGCAATTTCGTCCTCTTATTTTAAAACTTGTTAATGGCAGTTGTCCAGCAGACAGGTTTGCTCTTCCTTGAGGAGCTTGTTTCTTTATTGGTTCCCTTAACGACAGCTTAAACAATATGAATGTAATACCATATACAGCTATATCTATCTATCTATCTGTCTATCTATCTATCTATCTGTCTGTCTGTGTGTGTGTGTGTGTGTGTGTGTGTGTGTGTGTGTGTGTGTGTGTGTGTGTGTGTGTGTGTATATATATATATATATATATATATATATATATATATATATATATATCTATATACATTCAAAGTTTCTATCAGACCCAACCCCTCCCCAGCCGTAAATAGGCTAAAAAACATCTCAAAAGCTGACTACAACCTCCTTCACACCACCACCCCCCTCAGATGATGCAGACAACTGTGCTGAACAATAAGCCAGTGCAGTATACAAGCATCTGTACAACCGCATGGACACAGCCATACCCAACAGAACTAAAATCTGCTCCTCAAGGAAACACAAACCTGTCTGGTGGACATCCCCTATAACAGGCTTTACAACAAAAGGAATAAACTGTTGTCCAAGGGTAAAAAGGAATGAATTCCAAATTGGAAGAACTCCCTCCTCTGCCTCAACAAGCAAATTAGATCACTTTTGAAAACCTCCAAAGTCAATTATGAGTAGAAACTAGCCTCCAAAACAAAGGGAAGCCACAAGTCCTTCTTCAATTATGTTAGGAGGCCTCCATGGCAAAGCCCAACTTTGTTCTGAACTAGTACTCAATGGTAGGACTTACATTGATCCTGCTGACTTAGCTAACCTGCTGGCTGATAGGTTCAGTGCAAACTTCACCCCCTTATTGCCCCGAAAAGGCCCAGTCAACATCCCCAATACTTGTACCACACCTCACATCTGTGTAGATCAAGTATTAAAGGGCCTATCCAAGGCAAAGAACACAGCTTCCATGGGACCTGATAGTATCCCAGACTGTATTCTGCACCATCTCCAGCAAGAACTAACTTCGCCATTGAGCACCCTATTCAACCCCAGCTTAACTACAGGCATCATTCCAGCAGAGTGGAGAACTGCCATTGTCATCCCTTTGCAAAAAGGTGGTGCAGTACTGACCCAGGAAACTATCACCCCATCAACTTGACAAGTCTGATCTGTAAAGTCATGGAGTGTATTCTTATGGATCTCATGAACAAGGACATAGGCAATCTCCAAGCACTCGACCCCACCTAATTCAGATTCATCAGTTGCAGATCTTGCAATTGAACCTAGTTGACTTCTTTGAGACTGTCACCAAGGCCCTGGATGAGGGAAAGTCAGTACATACAGCTTACCTTGACCTGGCCAAGGCCTTTGACACAATCCCCCACTTGGGCATCATCAAAAAGCTAGTACAACTTGTTGTTAATCCCTATCTAGTCAGACAGGTGGCCAACTGGCTCACAGATATGACCCACAAGGTCAAAATAGGCACTGCCACCTCTGACAGTAGACCTGTCACTAGTGGTGTTCCTCAGGGATCTGGCCTGGGACCCCTACTGTTTGGCATATACTTCTCAGAGCTCCAGGCAAAGACAAAGGGCCTGTGGCTGACCAAGTTTGCGGATGACTGTAAGTTGGGTGCTGTCATTGACTTCCCAATTGATGTTAACATACTGCAAGAGGGTCTCACAGCTACAAATAATTGGTGCCAAAGTCATGGCGTTAAGTTAAACATAAAAAAATGTATTATTGTACCATTTGGCAAAAACACTGCCCCTACTGATTATCACATCAACGACAACCCCCTAAGCACACAACCTGTGGTGAAAGACCTGGGTACTCAGGTTGACAACAAGCTCACATTCTACCATCATGTGGCAGCGGTGGTCAGAAAAGCCTTTTACTTGGTTCATCTCATAAGTAAAGGGATTGCATCCAGAAAAAAAGGAGGTTATTACCTCTCTACTCCTCCCTTATTAGACCTATAATTGAGTATAATGCCCCATTTGGTATGTACCTCTCCAAACACCTACACCAACTGGAAAGGCCACAGAAATACCTCACAAAGAGAATCCATGGCCTACAACACCTATCCTATGCGGATAAGCTTAAATCACTATCACTCTACTCAGTATCATACAGCTTGTTCAGAGGTGATCTGTGCCTCACCTACAAGGCAATATCGGACCCTGCCCTACAAGAGATGTTCCATATCCTTAAGTCTAACTCCTCACGCATTACTCACTCAATAGGCCTAAATCTAATATGCAACATCAACAAAACCTGCTGGAGAGACAGGTTTGTCTCTCAGAGGCTGTCCTGTCTTTGGAATAGACTTCCCATACATGTCAAACAGAGTACCTCACTGACCCTCTTCAAACACAACCTTGATGAGTTGATGGGAAACCATAAATTTGTCCCAGGTGTTCCACCTTTGTCCCTCATTAACAGGGGTGACAGGTGCTGACTGAGGTTTCTTTTTTGGGGATAAACTCTTGGCTAGGCTTGTAAGGGCCCCAGAGCCATTAGCCTAGTAACCTCCTATGATTCTATGATCCTATATGTATATTATATATATATATATATATATATATATATATATATACATATATATATATATATATATATATATATATATATATATATATATATTTGCACAAACAAATGAGAACATGCATGTATACATATGTTATGGGAGCAATGGCTCCATTACAACCACTGTGACACCCAGATGGCAAGATGCTACCAACTGTGAAATTGGTATGGCTGGTACTGAAGGGGTTTAAATTCCACCATGGGCCAAGTAAGGGTGATTTAACTGCAAGAAACTGTGGACACTTATTTCAAGTGATACATTCACCTAATATAACCTATGCCCAAGAGCATAAGGAAGTACTCATAGCTCTCCAGGGTATGGGTTTCCAACCTCCCCATGCAGACCACATACAAAACTGAGACTTTGGCCAAGCACCCCTAGACCTTTGTCTCAGTACTCTTTCTGTTAAACAAAGCCTTCCAGATCCCCTTTAATCAGGGTAACTGCTTTTCACATAAAAAATTATTTTCACACACACCACATAGAATTCCCAAAAAGGTTGGTAGGATTCTTAAGCTCTCCTGAACTTTGTTCCTGGTCCAGTAGAACTGTGACTACAATTTCCAGTTACCAGCTATTCTGAAATGAAACCAAACATAAAATCATACAAATTCATCTACTGCACTGATAGTCGACCTAAACAGTGTAATGGGAGATGTGCTATGCAGAATATTAACCTACTGTGTAAATAATGTTTACCATCTTCTCAGGTTAAAAACAGTGTATACATGTATACCAAATAATGGATGCCAGCCTCAAGATCTTAACAGATAACAGATGATCATTACTTAAATAATAAACAAAACAATGCAACTGCAGATTAAAACATGCTTAGGATGACTCACAGACAAATTAATTAAAATCCAATAAAATTTGACAACATGCATGCAGAAAACCTAAGCTCTTGCTTCTTAAGTTTCATGACTATTTCTTACAGCAGAAATACTGTATTTAACTGTCATAAGCTAGATAAATTAATGACTATGACTCACAGATGTGTCCAGCATAACCAAAACTGCATCCCATCTTCTTCGTAGCACAGTACAGCATATCATAGGATAGCATAGCACACAATTATATATTTTCTCTAGGCTCCATTGCTCATTCCTTGATATCATCTTCCTGTTGTTGCACCAGAGAAAAAGTTAGGCCACTTCTGCTGCAATAACACAAATTGACAATTCATGCCCAAGTCTTCTTGTTCTCATTTGACTCCACTGTAGTGTGGCTTAGCGATATGCAGTCAATGAAGTCTTGAACAATTATATGTCAAAACACAATTCCTGGTTTTATATCTTTTCGTAACATTTACCAGAGAAGACAGCAATCTGGAGATTGAGCATACTTTTAAAGACATTCCATGTTTCTTTATATTAAAAAGGCAAAAGTCACACATTCCTAAGTCAAACAAGTACACAAATTGCAGATGAACATAAAAAAGGAGAAAGAAAGAAAGAAAGAAAGAAAGAAAAAAAGAAAGAAAGAAAGAAAGGAAGGAAGAACATTATATTTTAACTCAATTTCCTTTAATCTGGCATGACAATATGCAAAAAATTAAGTTCATATTTATTTTAATAAGACATATTACATTAAATGAAAAAAAATGCCCTCTGATGATCAGCAATTGCTGATAATCAATAATTATTGCCACATAACTGGCTGAAGAGGATCGTCTTTATTCCCATCTTGATTAAATGAAATATGTAAAATAATTGTACTGGGCCTGATAAATGATACCCTATTATGGGCAGCAATAAATCATTAGTAGTGATGGACAACTTTTTTAAATGTAACCAGAAAACCTTGTGAAGACCAAGGTCTATTGAAAATCAGGCTGCATAGTGTCTCATAGGTGAACATGCATGTCTTATAAACTGAACTCATTGGCATCGCAGCCATTGTAACTCACATAAG
This sequence comes from Protopterus annectens, assembly GCF_019279795.1. Classification (NCBI taxonomy): domain Eukaryota; kingdom Metazoa; phylum Chordata; order Ceratodontiformes; family Protopteridae; genus Protopterus; species Protopterus annectens. The sequence goes on from NC_056729.1 coordinate 312,385,810, forward strand.
GCAAGATTAATAAGGCAATGAGCAGTGTTACATCTAATACCTGCTGTTGATGTCAAAGGTTGTTTACTGCCTATTAATAAGCAAGGATGTTGTTGAATGTCTAGGCTGAAGTTTTATCAAGGATTTCAGACAAAGTAACGTATGGAACCCAGCTACAAATTTGTTATGAAATACAGTGTTAAAAAAAGTTTAACTGAACTGGCAAATTGCTAGATCGCTGAGAGGTTGTTGATTATTACTGCTTGATTCCTTGCCTTACCTTCAAGAACATGTCCAGCATTATCAATGTTATTATTCATTAACAAGTCAGATAGATCACATCCTAGGCAAGAAAAGAGGACACTCATCCCAACCCTGATCTTTCCAGGATTCATTCATAAATGTTGTTTGCTTATCAAATTACTGTCAGATTGACATTTTCTTCTGAACAGAATTATCAGTCTGAGGACAGTAACAAAAGTAGAATGTTATATCTTTCTTATATTAACTTGTTTTTTTTTTTTTTCTTAGTGACAGCACATATTGTCTAAACAGTATTATAGAAAAAAATAAACTGAAATGTCTGCGTTCTGTGAAAGTTCAACAAAATTTCTAAAGATAGTAAATGAAGACACTGTATATTAAGGGTTAAAAAGCTGAATTTATCTATAAAGACGGAAGTGGTCAGTGTTCTGGTGTCTCTATCAAAAAGGGATCATTAGTCATGTTTCTGAGAAGTCTTCCTTTATATATTGTGTCATCTTCTGGATCCTGACTCTAGACTTCTGTAAAAGTCATGATTGGTTAGAAATATCCAGCTGTCATCCTGTAGGTTTCCTTTGTCACATTTTAGTAATGGAAGATTGAAACTCTGTTTACAATTCATATAATTATTATGATCCAACAAATGCTTCCTCAAAAGAGAAATGTATTACCACTTTCAGACATTTAGGAATACTAAAGCCAATAATCTAAAGCATGGCAGGCTGTGATATGGTTGATAGTGCTATCGCAAGTCAAAATTATACACATAAGACCTGGAAGTGATCTTTAGTATATGATTTATGCAAATCTCCCTGAAAATATCAGTATTTCAAAAGAAACCAATGAGGCCTGAACTACAGCCTCATTGTCTTGCATTACTACATTGTGTCTTTCAAGAGAGAGTGTTATCTAATTTCCAGTGTAAGAAAGACAATTTGTAAAGGCACATGCAGATTCATTATATTTCATCTGTACTGAAATGTGCATTCGTTTTAGGCAAGCAGTTCAATAATCAAAACAACAAAGTAAGATAAGTGCAGTCCTACAGTCTCCTCAATATGAGATTAGCATTTGTAATGGAGACCCTTGACTGTTGGGTGAACCAGTTTTCCACAAAGAGAAGGAGAACTGTTTTAGGGAAAGACTTCCGCAAAAACAGATATCTTAGTCTGCTTCTCCATATCCTTCTGCTCAGTAGAAAAACATTTCCGGCTGATGCTTAAAGAGAAGGTGGAGGCATAGACTGGGACAATGGGGGTTAAGGCCATTTACTTGTTCCTTTATATGCCAGCACCGCAGCCTCAGTACCCTGGGTAACAACCAAAACTCTGGAAGAGTCAAGCTGTTCCAACAAGATGGGGAGGGGGGTTGCAAACAGTCAAAAAAACTGGAAATTCATTAGAAAATGTAATGCATAAAGTAAGAGTATCACTCATATAACAGCAGCTATATGGCTAATATATGTTGGATATCATGTGGTTCTTATCTGAGCTGCTACTGTCATGATAGTCAACAGCGCAGTCCTGACTAGTTCTCATTTGTCCTTTATATAGCACTTTTAGTGTTTATCCAGGCAGCACTGAAATAACCCACATATTGCATGGTCAAAGTTGGATGAAGTGCATTCTCATATTAGACATTTACCGGAACGCCGATGAACTATATACAAATCCTTCACTATAAAGTACATCTGCCAATGACAAAATGGTGCAAAAAGTTTAATATATCACTTAGAAAGCATAGACTCTTAAGAATACTATTTGGAATTTCATTATTATTAGTGGTGTTTCAGACAGCTGTGGCACACATTTTTGGGTTCTAGAATACGGTGTGAATATCATTAGTGACATATTTTTCAGGGTGAATCCAACCAGCATCAAGACACGTGACTAAAAAAATGCTAGGCTGGCTGAAAAAAATATGGTGAAATTAAATATTGAGGATTTCCAATGCATGTGACAAGCATCATATACAGAAAACATGCTCTAAAGAAGTGAGATATTGACCTCAGTCCTGAAAAAGTGAGAGAAAGTAACCATATAGAGAAACCATCTGATAGGGGATCACTTATGAAGTTTTTAGATCTGCTACAATACGTAAATAGTTCCATACCTAGTGTCTCAGAAGTGTGTATGCCACTGAGAAAGCTACATGAAAAAGATACATTTTGACACCTGGAAATAGTTCGGGAAAAATGTTTCTTAGTTTTAAAGAACTTGAAACTGAGTCTCCTATTCTACATTACAACAATGTGACAAAAACAGTTGTTCTGCAAGTGGATGGCAGTCAGGTGGGTATTAGAACAAGACTGTTGCAACTAGATCAGCTTACTGGTTATAATTCCAAAGTATTACCTAATTCTCAGACAAGATATACTACACTAGAGAAAGAGCACTTGGCTATGGTTTATGGATTCAGCGAGTTCTACAACTACATCTGTGGTACTTGCGTTTGTGTTAAAGCAGACCACAAACCACTCCAAAGCATTTTTGTAAGCTTCTACATGAACCACTGTTACACTTATGAAAAAAATGTGTGCCAGCAGAGATTTGACTTTATATGAACCTCTCACAGAGAAGGACATTGTTGTTTTTGAAAAATTGTGACTGAGAAATGATAACCATTGCTCACCAGCAACCAATAGCTAAAGACATGCAAAACATCTGATTGGTACACTGATATTGTCAGTAGGTTAATATGATAAGAAAAAGATCAACTTTCTATCCAGATGTACCAAACAATTTGTAAAAAAAATCTATTTTTCACAAGTTCTGTTATGCAAATCTAATGAAAGAGTTGGACCTAATCAGTTTTGTAACATAATAATAGAGAAAACATTCAAGGCACATTTTGCTATACTAAAGTGCACAGGAACATCATGTTTTTTTCCTTGGTATGTCCTACCAAACTGAAAAGATAATAAGAAACTGTCATGTTTCAAATAATAACACCAAAGTGGAAATGCTTTGTTCTGAAATGCCTGACAAGCCACGGAGAAAAGTAACAATAAATTTAATACTAAAAAATTCATTATTTCACTTGTTTTGATTTGATCAGTGTATTCCAAGATAATAATCATGCAAAATACTTCATCTGCTTGAGTCATTAAGCCCTTAAAGCACTATATCCCAGATATATCTTTAAAAAAAGAGTGACACCTGTATCCAGGCACTTTATAAATACATTCTTTGATGAACAAAGCTGGTCCTTTATGTTATAGATACCAACTCCTAAAGGTATTTTGCATACACTAGTCACACCTCTTGTAACTGGGAAAGTGCAGTGTTTTTTTTTTTTTACTCAGCCATCCCATTGATTTCAAACTAATTAACACATCAATATCTCCTTTGGCAGCATGACACCCTAACTCTGCTATTTTGTTATTGGGACTCCTTGCAATTAATGACTGCAGTTTCAAAGCTCTTCCATTAGAAAGGAATATGGATACTGACAAAATCATTGACTTCTCAGAAATGCTCCCAAATTTTTATTTCATCTGTGCAAAGAGTGAGTCTGACCATCACAAAGGAAATATGCATAGCCAATGAGCTTTATTTACTACCACAAGATAGTGTATGCCTACAAAATAGACTGTTAATTGAGGTAGCAAATTTATTTTCCTGTAACTCAGATCTGGACAAACGGGTTTATCACAGAATATTTTAGAAAATGTATGGCATTTACTAATTTCTAACATGTCTTTAGCATCCCTTATAAACTCATCAGCATTAACTTTTAAGAGGCTGTTGGTTCCACATGCAAGAATGAGTAAGTGGAATCTGGTAGAACAAGAATCAACCCTAATGATGGCATGTTCAACATCATTCAGGCAGTAGCATCTCGCACATGATAATGTCACCCTAAAACATTTAAGCTCTTGAAATCATATTTTTTAACCTTCTTAACTTGTGACTATCCTGTATTCAAGACTTCACTATTCCATGAGACTGTAGGAATGCTGGTTTCATTAGCAACCTATGCACATTAACTAGTGTTATCACGACAAATACTAATGTGGGCAGTATGTGTTAAGCTATCAGCTGCCTGAACACTTGTGATAGTTATACTATACATCAGCTGAACAGCCCTTACCTAGTGGCATTTTTCTTTTTCCCTTTCTATCTAGGAGAAATGAGATAAGCATGGGAAGACTGTTTATCATTTTTCAGTTGCCTTACTTTACTTTTCTTCACTTAGTCGGTTTTATTTTATTCATGAGTTCATCAGTATCCTTCAAATTCATGTCATTTTGAGCTCATGTTCATTGTAGTAGCATTGGGAGTAGCTGGACCAATTAGCACTGTGTACTAAACAAATGTAGCTCCACAGGTGGAATACAAGAACTGAACACCCCAATCTACCAGCTGACTGTTACAGGACATGAAGCCTGCTGTATGTGGAGATGAACTCAGGTCTGCATTAAGTTTAGAATTCATTTTTGGTTGATGCAGCTCAGGTGAGGCACATGACATATCAAGTACACTCATGCCTGTACTTAATAAACAAAATGCATGCATTCAAACCCATAATAACTTGAACTTAAACATTTCAAAGCCCTGTTGCTACACACTGTATCCTACGGATTGCTAAGAAGTAACCATTGTCTGGCATAGAAGGCAAACTCTAACCCATTACTGATGGATTTACTGCATGTCAGCAAGTTAAATGGCATCAGAAATATTCAATCTTGGGATCTAAACCACTTCTGCAACATCAGCAGAATGGTTGAGAGGGACAGGTACATCTTGCAGAGGACAGACACCACTGGTCTGGAACTGACTCGACATCCACAAAAAAACAAACTTCATCCCTATCCATTTTCAAGTGCAATTTAGATCTCTGGATGGGAAACAGAAAATGTACCTCAGGACTGCCTCTGTCCTACTAATGGAAAATGTTATCTTCTACGTGCGTTATCTCATGCACAAGTCCCCTCAGACTATCTATGGGATGATCCCAGTATTACTCCTGAGGGGTAATATATAATTATCGACCATGTGGTGGGTAAGGCAAATCTATAACAAAATGGGTCAGCTGATTTTCAGCACAAAAAGGGAAGCTGGGTAGGTATAAAATGGCCTGCAAAGGCAGCTAGCCTAGTACTTACCTATGAACCTATGACCCTGAACAGGAAAACCTACTCTAGCCCTAGCTCACTTGCGCAAAAGGTCCTTGACTTTGTTAACTCAAATGCCCTGGAACAAATTGTTCATACCCCAACAAGAGGAACAAATATACTAGATATGGTCCTCACTAACATAAGAAACATTTGCACCACTGCAACTGTCAGACCCTCATTAGTTAAACCTGACTACAAATCAGTTGCCTTTGAACTGGCACTAACACCAGAACTCACAAAGGGTGAAGTCAGACTAAAAAACTTCACCAAAGCAAACTATACCCTCCTAGGGAAAGGGATAAATACCTTCCAAGACCCATCTCCAGGGAGAAGTGGTACCTACACCAAAGCTTACACTAAAGCCCTGTACAATCACTTGGATAAGTCTATAGACTTAGCTGCTCCAGAGAAAATCAAAGCTAGATCTCCATGTAAAAACAACCCACCCTGTTGGACATCCAGCATCAACAAACTTTACAACAAATCTGAAAAGTTACTCTTTAAGAAAACTAAGGTGAGGCCTCAACATTGGAAAAGCACCCTCCTCAGCCTCAACAGGCTAATAAGACAACATGTCAAATTCTCTAAGGGTAACTTTGAGAAAAACCTAGCAATCCCATCCAAGGATAACTATAAGGCTTTTTACAGCTAAGTACATAGCCTAAAAGGTAGGATCCAAGCATGTGCTGAACTAGTGACTAACAGTATCATACACACTGATCCAGCGGAGATAGCAAACCTGCTAGAGGACAGATGTGGTGAAAATTTCACTCCCCTATGCCCTCCAAACTTATTACAAACCTTGCCCTCAACTCCACTCCAACCCTACATATCTGAAGAACAGGTCATTAAAGCCTTGTCTAAGGCAAAAAACACCTCCTCCATGGGACCAGATGGCATCCCAGGCTGCCTTCTAAACAATCTAAAACATGAACTAACATCACCATTAAGTACCCTATTCAATCATAACCTATCCACAGGCTTTGTTCCTGTAGAATGGAGAAGAGCAACAGTTATTCCCATCCACAAAGGTTAGCAACAGATCCAGGGAAGTATAGACCCATAAGTCTGACCAGCCTCATTTTAAGGCCACAGAACATATCATCATGGACCTCATAAATATATACATACTGTAGGTGACCTGCAAACCCTGGCTCTGTTTCAATTCAGCTTAATCAACGGCAGATCCTGCCTGTTAAACCTAATGGATTTCTTCAAAAATGAGACTAGGGCCATTGACAAGGGCAAATCTATGCACACAGCATACCTTGACTTGGCAAAGGCCTTTGACACAATCCCACACTCGTGCATTACTGATAAACTTAGCAAACTGAATGTAAACCCCTTTGTTGTAAGATGTGTTGCCAACTGGCTCCCAAACTGGCCATGCACTACTAAAGTGGGTAACTCCGCAATCAAACAGCAGAAGTGTCATCAGCAGGGTTCCACAAGCGTCAGTGCTGGGCCCCCTATTGTTTGGTATATACTTCTCGAATGTTCAGGCCAAAACTAAGAGGCTGTAGTTGATCAAGTTTGTGGATGACGGCAAACTGGGTGTAATTATTGAATGCCCAAATAATGTCAATATACTTCAGAAGGGTCTTATGCAGACTAATGACTGGTGTCTTAATCACCTGAGGTCTCAATCTGAATGCAAAGAAATGCATCATCATTCCCTTCGGTAAAAACAATGTCCCTTCACACTATCAATGTAACAACACTGCCCTATGTACCAACAAAGTAGTAAGGGATCTGGGATCACAAATAGACTGCAACCTTAACTTTGACCACCATGTGTTTACTGTAGTAAGGAAGGCCTTCTACATAGCACACTTGATTAGCAAAAGCATTGCCTCTAGAGCAAAGGAGGTTTTAACCCCTCTGTACGTATCACTAATCAGGCCTATAATTGAGTATAATGCCTCTTTTGGCATGTACCGTACAAAGCACCTGCAGCAATTTGAGAGACCTCAGAGGTTTCTAACAAAGAAGATCAAGGGACTTCAGAACATGTGTTTCACAGACCAACTAAAGTCCCTTTCACTATACTCTGTATCGTATAGACTTCTTTGGGAGACTTACGCCTGGGTTACAGAGCAATTACTGACCCAAACCTAACGAATCTGCTGCACATCCTAAATCAAAGAGGACAACATCTATCTGTTTCAGGGACCTAAATATGGCCTGCAACTTGAATAGGATGTGCTGGAGGGACAGAATTGTCTCCCAGTGACTGATGCATCTTTGGAATAGGCTGCTAATTCATGTGAAGCAGAGCACCTCTCTGACACTGTTGACAAGGAACCTGGAAGAGTGGATGGGGCACCATAAATTCTTACTGGTGATAGTGTCTGCAACTCTCCTGGACATGGGCAGTCATTACTAAATACAGTCCTGGGTATTGACTAGAGTACTTATGGTATTACATTGGAATGAAATGGCTAGGCTTGAAATGACCTCCGGCTTGATAACCTAGTAATGATCCTGTGATCCTATGGATATTTGGAATCCTAATAATGTCATGCCGTTTCACTAGATATTTGTATTTCTACAAACAGTGTCACTCAAAATTAAAATATTGTGGTTCTGGGTATATAAATATAAGTTAACCCGTTGCAAATATTTATTACAAATCAATAAAATAGCTGCACATGGCACAGAAAATAGACTCACCTGTTGCATGTGTTAGTACTTAAATTCATGTGCTGCTATTTAAAATGAAATTTCAAGGTAATTCACAATTAACATCCAAATAAAACAGAGAAATTCATCCTCAACATATTTCATTACAGCAAAAAAGATGAATCTAAATCAGAACACATGTAAATGAAATGTAACGCAAGGATAAATGTAAGAAAAGAAAGAAGACAGCATATCTGAAATGCTGCTGTTGCCACTTGTCCCCGTATGACATGCATTTCATGCAACAAATCCAGATTCAAGTATATAATGGCCTGTCTAAGATATCCTAAATTAAACAGGAAGTTCGAAAGTTATACAGACTGTGAAAAACATTTTCAGAAAATGCACTGTCAGTTCAAAGCAAGGCTGCCACTTTCCTATGTTTTATTTGATGGGCAATTCTACTGCAATCTATTGTTTTATCACCTGTTTAGCTATTAATGGAGTGAAGAATGCTGAACAAGTTCTCTAGGTCCTCATTATTATCGTATCCAGAGAACATATGAATGTTTAATCAATTTGGCAAAGAGCTCAAGAAAAACAGCAGCTAGTATGCCTGCTGTACTTCTTCCGGGAGAAACTATGAGGATCGCAAAGCCTAACTAACAAATACTCAAAGCAATTAGTAGTTGTCCTTATATCAACTGATACCTGCAGAGGCTATACAGATAAGTCCATGGAAGGATAGTTGCTCAGATGCAGTAGAATGCATCTATTTAAAATGAGATTATTTTCAGCTTAGAGATGCGAACTGTCAGGAAAATTGCTTGATGTGTCAAGCTTAAACAAAGATTGACACAAACACCTGGAAAAAGAGACTGTAAGATTATTGTGAGTGTGAAATTGTTTGAGTGTGGCTCTCCTGATCTTCCTGATAGCAACATACCTCACATATCTACTTTAGTGGCTTTGGCTAATTCTATCAGCAGAGGCTGTAGAGTTTTGGTATTCGGGAAACAATTCAATGTGACTAGAAAGTGCAAAGTCCTTGTCACATGTTATCATAAATATACTGCTAATTTCAGCTCCTATATACAACTGTGAATAAAGTAACTCTTACAAATGCTTCTATGCAATATAACATCATATAGACTGTTGATATAAGCTGTATGTGAATTGTACTTCATTTGATAACCATAGCATGGTGTAGTCAGGACTACTGTTACTGTAGTATATAATGTACCTAGCCGGGAAGGATGCAATTAATTTATGTTAATTTGCATGTTCAGTGCTGTGTAGGTCTTACATCTTCAGTTGTTACTGTCATAATAGTTAGTTGTAGACATGCTCAAGAGTAACTCCTTTGTACCCCTGTGGTACCTGTAGTGTATGCCTAGGTAGGGATGAAAGAACTCTGATATCACACAAATTACGTTTCAGTAGATTTAGATGCTGAGGATAGAAAACCTTTAACTTCACAATGTTATATGACCATACATATGAACTTAACAACCAAATTTATAAAACAACAAAAATTCAATCAATTGTATTTCTTATAATTGCCTCCCCCCTTCAAAGTTCAAGTTATCCAACAGATGGAAGAAAAAGGAAGTAATGTTAGAACCATCATTAACGCTCCAGCAATTAAAATCATAATGAACTGACTGTGTATTCCTGCTTAATCCTGAGTGAAGGATAAAATCTTTAATTTACTGTGGAAAATCTGATTGAATTAATCAGAAGTTCAGTCTGGGAACAATATGTATTTTGTCAAATGCAGCACAGAGGGAATAAGAGAAGCAGTAACCACTTAAGCTGGACTACACGGTTCTTTTAACCATGACTCAGTAATGCATGCCAGAGGCAGTGACTCAGTGAAATGAGCAGAAACTGAAGTGTTGCAGAACAGCATGCAGATCTGCTCAGTGGGGCTGGATTGGAATGAACAAAGAGGAGCATGTCTTCCTGCACACCCCTGGACCTCTAGACCTTACATCATCCAACTACAAACAACAAAAAGGGCTAACACAAAATTTGTAGCACTTATGTTCAATACAGTAACACTTTATTGACTTAATAAGAAAAGCTAAAGCACTTCTTCAGGTCCAAAATCACTGGATAAATCCAACTCATTTAAATAATACTACATCAAATTACATATGTAATTACATGATCAAGCATAACATTTGATTTTAGAGCAGTTACTAAAACATCTGATGACATATCTTATTAAAAAACATTTAATAAGATACACATTAATCTTCTAAAAAACTCACTTTTTTAAATATTTCCAAAAAGTTATCTCTTATTTTGCTTCAACTTTAACACAAGCTTAATACTAATCATCTCATTCAAGCCTGGTTTAGTATCACTCTTAATTTATTTATCCACCTATATTCAGCATTTTCCATTTCAGTAGTAATGTCACCACCCCCTAACATGTTCCAATATTAGTTGTAAAACAACAAACTTCCCTCCCTGTTCTTGGTTATTTCTATCATCCTAATACAGTTTGAGCCCTTTCTTTTGCAGTTTCAATCTCCTTTTCTTAAGAATTTCCAAATTCACAAGCACAACACTAAGCTCTACATCGAATGAAGAACTAAAAAGTAGCCTCAGTTAACATACTTCTCAGTATAAAATGGTAACCATTTAAAATCTCTGGGCCCTCATTGCTGAGTCCTAAAATGTGGACACCAAGTGGCAGAAAACCCAGACTTGTATTAATTATGTCTGAGATGACCATTTCTTGGAATATTCCCTTGTCAACAAGGTATGGCTATCTTGGAGTTGGTATGTCTAGTGTTGGGAAGGGTGAGGGGAGACTTACCCCCTCTATCAAGGGGTTAAAGGAGAAGGACAATTTATGATATTCACTCTTCTCCTGTATTTTCAGTCTATTTTGGAAGGATATTATGGGATACATAAATGCAAGTGTCAAGATATAAAAAAAGAGCTGGATAAGACGGCCCACCCATGCACTAACATGCACAGAAACATACGTATACACAAACACACATATTCATAACCTGCTATTTTTATCATATAAATATATATAGATATATAGAGATAAATAGATATACACATAGTTTTACAAAATACAATTGTATATATATTACAAAACAAAATTATATTTAAACATGTACTGCAGGCTGTCTTTTTGCGTGATTCACAAAGTATAGAAAGAAGAAACACATTAATTTCTCAAAATAAATGAATAAATAACTGAAATGAGCTATTCATGAAAGTCTTGTTTGTGTCTGTTTGATCATCTATTAATATAGGGTAACTAGTTTATCCACATCCTACTGCTGAACTCATATAGCTTATTTATAAGATTAGCAAGTTTGCTTCTAATGTGAAAGATACACACGTGAGCAATCAGTTTTATGCCTCTCTGTCCTCAGTACTCTACTGACAATAAGGCAAAATCTCCCCAAAAATTAAAATCTATGCTATTTCATGAAAATTGCACACCTTATGAAATATATGCTGGTAACTTCTCTTTACTTGACAATGCAGACCTTTAAGATATTAATGAATCGTGATGTCAGGTCAAGTGAATTAAAAAGAAAACATAATATTTTAATTGTCAGACAGTTTTATGTTTTTAAAGGATCTGGCACTTTCCAATGCCCAACAGTAATATTGTAGAGATGTTTTTTTTTTTCCTGAGATGATAAACATAAAATCAGAAATCTGTGCAAGCAGCAATCCAGTTAAGAAGAAGGAAAACAAGAAACTGTAACGACTTCGCCTGCTAAGACTCCTCAGATTAATTCTGAATTATTAACTTTGAATAAAGAACTGAAAGTGACAACACCATTTTAAATGGTTTATCAAAGCATATATCTCCTGCGCAACTGCTTTAGATGAGATTTTAATTAGTTACACTGAAGACTCATGTTTTTCTTTTAAATAAATTAATGATAGGAATCACATAAGTCTGCAATTTCAACCATCTTACATGCAAACCAACATGACATATTTCCTTTCACTTTTTACTTATATCAATAAAAGTTACAACTAAATAACCAAACCACATTTTATATTAAAATACTCCAAAACATTCATAAAAATGATAAATAAAATTTATATGGGTGAATTAATCAAAAGAACCCATGCCTCTAAAAAAAGAAAACAAACAATGTTAAGAGTCAAGAGTCAACAACTATTTAAACATTATATATGTATATATATATATATATATATATATATATATATATATATATATATATATATAATATTAAGCAATAACCCACGCCTGAGTGTAGGTAATGCTGGATTTACCCAGGGTTGGTGTGGTTTGGTCATGAGGGCGAAGCCCGAGTGGCCAAACAAAGACAACTGTGGGTAAATCCAGCATTACCCACACCCAGAAGTGGGTTATTGCTGTTATACAATGACATTATTTAAGAAAGAAAAATACTTACTTTTCTTAAATTATGGCATTGTATAATGCATCCCTGCTGTCCTTCCACAGCTGTCCAGTATCCTGGAGCAGTTCTGATGTACTGCGCATATGTATGCTTGCACAGTACATCAGAGCTGTGTGTAGAGGAAGCAACAGAGAAAGGAAAATCCCCGTCACTTTTTTTAAAGTTGTCTCGCTATGTTAAATGAGTTTAACATAGCGAGACAGCTTTAAAAAAAGCAACGGGGAAAGAAAGATCTCCGTTGCTTTTTTTTTAAGATATCTCACTATGTTAAACACATTTAACAAAGTGAGATTACAGCAATGGAGCTCTTCCGTTCTCCATTGCTGCCTGACACAAAAAAAGTTAATTATACTAATGGAAAAAGTCCAGTCAGCCACACCTTTTTCCATTAGTATAAGTCCGATTTACAACGGGCACGCTGACCAATCAGCGTGCACGTTTTGGAATACTAATGAAGGGGGTCATTGTATAAATATATATATATATATATATATATATATATATATATATATATATATATATATATCTATGGGTCTACTTTAGAAATTCGACAGGTCACAAGATCGACAGCTAAAACAATGAGACCACAAGGACGACAACTCATTTAAACGAAAATACACTTGAACGAGATCTATGGATCTACCTTAGAAATTCGACAGCTCACAAGATCGACAGCTAAAACAATGAGACCACAAGGATGACGACTCATTTAAACAAAAATACACTTGAACGAAACTTCAGAACAATGAAAATGTGCCATATAATACACATGCAATATTAGCCACTAACATGACTTGAAACTTGTAAAGTAACATTCACTATGTTACACTTTTAGTAGTTTAGCAATGGCTTTCACAAATCCAATAGCCATATACTCTTCTCTGTTGGAAATAACTGTCTGAAACTTATTATGCCTCTTTATCAGCTTCCTCTTTTTTGGAAAAGGACATAACCCGTAGAAAACCTAACCCGCAGCTCATCCACCCTGTTTTGTTCCCCAACAATACAGGAAAGGATTAAATACAAGTTTATACCTCTGTCCCCGACGAGACACTTTAGTCTCCTATGCCACCTTCAATTGTATTCTGTGTCCATGGTAAACACAGGTCGTTAAGCTCACTAACATTCCAAAATGGTATTGGAAATAGTGGGGGGAATCGGTGTTTGCAGGTACTTCTGGTACGAAACTTCCGTGCTCTGCCATCAGTGTACCAATCAGAAAAGTACTTTATTAGTTCTTGTCCCTGCTGTGGGAAGCCCTCTTTTAATGAATCAAATGTCAACTCCACTTCATTTTCATGTAAAAATGACAGAGCTACTAGGCTCTTTACTGCTAGTTGAAATGTCTTAGTATGTGTTATAGTGCTGAGTTAAACCCAACCCTTGAACCTTTCGCCAGATATTCTGAGAGAAATGGAAGAGACAGCCCTTAGAATTGGCATTAGGAACATTCAGTCTAATGCTTTTAAGGGCTGCAACTTCAAAGTCACACAACACAAATTTCACACTGACATCGAGGTTATGGTCTGACAATAAATTAAACACACAATGCCACAGAAAATTGTAACATTTTAAGGACTTCTTAGATAAGAAAGCATAAAGTAAAGGAATAGATTGACTATGACTCCCATACTTAACAAATCCGTGAATAGAGTACAGCTGCCGTATATTTACACCTTTACCAAAGAACGTGCCGTCCATCATCCAGATAGTGGCACAGCTCAAATCTTGTAAATTATTTACTGTACTGAATGCTATTGCTTTTGTGTCAGAGCTATTATCAAACATTGTCCTACTAACAAAAGCACCATATTTTAGTGGGAACTTTGAGAGGTCAATATTGTCTAGAGTCAGTTCTTCACCTCCATGATAGGGAATTTGCTTACGGCGAACACGCCCAACTTGTTGTAATAAAGCTTTCCTATGGGGTATATGACAAATCGACTCTAGAGACGTTGAGGCCACAGCATCTGACAGAATTAAACATGGAGTATCACGGCTATACATTGCTCGTGTTTTAACCTCATGACACACTTTATATCGGTCTACTTTACCTGGCTCAGCTGCATGATTGTGAGGTACAGACTTCATTAAAACATCACCAGTAGACATTAATACTGTTGTAGCCCTACCTCTGCAACTTTCTGTTATTTTATACCTACACCCCCAGTATCTTCGGTCTTGCCGATACTTTTCAAGGTAGTAATATGTATTTATCTACTACCAGCAACTCTTTCTCTTTCTGGAAAGTAATAGTTTTGTACAAACTACCTAGAACTCCTGGGGCTTCCATGTTTACTACTACTCTAACAGCAATGTGGTGCATAGCACAGCGTTGTCATGATTAGCTGACTAATTTATACAGCATAGCAGGTTGTACCAATTGTACTTTTCATTGTTCTGAAGTGTCGTTCAAGTGTATTTTCATTTAAATGAGTTGTCGTCCTTGTGGTCTCGTTGTACTAGCTGTCAATCTTGTGAGCTGTTGAATTTCTAAAGTAGATCCATATATATATATATATATATATATATATATATATATCTATATATATATATACACACACACACACACACACACACACACACACACACACACACACACACACACACACACACACATACATATATCTATATCTCTCTCTCTCCATATATATATACTATATATATATATATATATATATATATATATATAATTGTGTGTTGTCATCACTGACCAACTATATCAGCATACACTACATTGCCCGTAAATGGTCAAAACTAACTCAGTCAGTATGCCAGTATACATACACTCAGCATAAATCTCGGTGCATTCAAAAAAGAGAGACAAAACATAACTTTTTTACAGAGTGGATAGCCCCCCCCACACACACACACCACTACACCCACTGCTAATTAAATGCACCAGCTCTAGAACAGTGAGGAATGTGTATAATCCCAGTCTCCAGTGTACAGTCATCCCGCACACAAAGTGGCAGGCATCCTGTGAGGAAATAGCAGTTCAAGAAAACAACCCTCCTAATAAAATGTACAATGAAATGAACACACAATTAAACTGCACATTATATCTATCTATCTATCTATCTATATATATACATATATATATAAAAATCTATATCTAATATATATATATATATATATATATATATATATATATATATATATATATATATATACAGAGAGAGAGAGTATATATATATTCTTTCATTCATTTAAGAAATAAAAAAGGCAACAAAGAATACTTCCAATGATTCAAAGTAATATGCTTCATAACTATAACAGCTAATGCAATAATGTTTTCAAATTAATCAGAATACATAGTCTTTAATTCAATTAATACACATTTTGGATTCATAGGCAACTCTGTATATAATTTCTGTTTATTCAGTATACTGTTCAAGACCACCATAAATGGCCTTGAGAAAAACACTACCAACAAAAACCTGCATGTACATTTCCACAGTACCAGCATTCTGGAGAAGATATAAAATGTATTAAACATAACCTGAAAGGCAAATAAGGAATATTACTTTTTACCATATGAACTTGTTATGCATTGGTACCTGAGTTTCAAAACACTTTTTTTATGACTGAATAACATAAATTCATCTGAAAGCTATTAACTTGTTTTTAATTCCCATTTCATTTTCTTACATAAAGCAGATAATTGCATATGCTTGATTAAAGCAGCAACAGCTAAACACATGATTTCTCCTCTGGGCTAATACATCATCTTTGGCTCCTTAGCAAACATATCACTGGTATAAAAATCATGCACTGAATAATAAAGTGTAGAATTTAATCTGCTAAGATGTACCTACCGAAATGTCAGTACAAGCTCAGGCCCCAGATATGTTTAAATGGAAATAAAATATTGGAAAGCAGACAGGAGTGATCAGTAATCTTATTGCTGTCCCTTATAACATGAATGTATGCATATCACTACGTAATGTAATTAAATAAAGGTTTATAGTACAGATGAAAATAAAAGCCTTGAATATTGTTAAAGGAATGGATATTACATATTAACTAGACTGTTACAGCTTTCTTTTCAAAGTATACAAATGAGAAGTTCATAGGTTCTTATGTGGTTACTTTGCTAATGACCACTAGGGCCCCTGACAAGACTAACAGCACAACCCAACCTTGGGTCTCAAGTATCATGGCTATCAATGGGAGGGCATGTTATTAGGGAGGGAACTGAGGATTTGTGGGGGGTGTTAGGATAATACTTTTCTTATTAATGGTCTCTGTCCGTAAGGGACACAGAGGCCAGACTGGGGGTAAATTTATGATTTCCCATCCAGTTGTCAAGGTTTCATTTGAATAGTTAGGGATGAACTCTGTTCCACATGGCTGGGCAGTTTATTCCATAGTGTGGAGTTCCTTTGGGACACATGATTCGCCATCATGTTCTGTTTATGTCACAAGTGAATTTCAGATCCCTGGGTCTAGAGTTTCTGGTGCTGTATATTTTGCACATGTGCAACAGATCTATCAGGGCTGGGTCTTGGGAAAACCTGTAAGCCAGACAAAGATCCCTTCTTAGAAGCCTGTAGGAGACTGAATACTGAGACTGAGGTTTAAGTAATCAGTGTAGGACAGGGTATTCATGTCCTGAATTTTCCAGATGAGAAACCTTTGTGGGTGTTCCAACTGTTGCAAGTGTCTAGTTAGACACATGTCAAAGGAGGTATTGTACTCATTGATAGGTTTGATAAGATCTGAGTAGAATGGTGCTATAACTTCCTTTGACCTGAATGCTATATCCTTACCTATAAGTTGGCAACATAGAATAATTTTCTTATTATCTTAGCTACATGTTGGTCAATGGCCAAATTGCTGTCTATATATGTTCCCAGATCTCTTACTACTCATGTGACTCTTAGGGGAGTTTTTTTGAAGGACTAATTAACTTGGGTTGACAGTTTCCCAAAGGGGATTATGATGCATTTTTTGGCATTGCATTTTACGCCATGGCTTTAGCGCCGGTCATTTGTCTGTGTTCAACCTGTTTGCAAGATGTTGGTGTCTTGGGGAAAGTCTATAATAGCTCCTGATTTACAGTAATCTGAGAACTTGGTGATCCAGAGGCTTTGAACATTAGACTTGACTTCAGAGAAGTAGAAAACAAACAGAAGCAGGCCCACATGGAGCCCTGGGGTACTCTGTTGGTGGCCGGTTTCTTGCTGGAGGTGGTTTCATCAATCCTGACTGCTTGGGTTCTGTCTTTGAGGCACCTATCGATCAATCAAGTTATGTAAGGATTTATGCCTAGCTCAGAGAGTTTGTCAACAATGCTTGAGTGGAGTATTGTACTGAATACCTTAGCCAGGTCAAGATACACAGTATGCACTGTTTTATCTTCTTCCATCACTTTATTTACCTTCTCAAAGAAGTCTATCAGGTTAAGTAGGAATGACCTTCCCTTAACAAAGCCAAATTGGGATCAGTACAGTGTCTGTAGGTTGTCATTGTCCTTGTTTATCATTTTCATAATAATGTGTTCCATGACTTTGCACACTAGGCTTGTTAGACTGATGGGCCTGTAGTTCCCTAGGTCAGTTGATGACTGTTGCGTGTCCACATTCACATATGTAGTTGAAGAGTGCCTCAGGTTGTCCTGATAGGTCATGTTTCAGACTGTTTTGGAGGCAGCCAGAAATGTTGTCTATACCCATGGAGGTGGTGTTCTTCACTTTAATGAATTCTACGAGCACCTTGATCCTGCGGATAGCTCTGGGAAATATATTGGAGGGGATTTCACCTGGTGTAAATCGGGGGAAGTGGGGGGTGAAGTTTAAGCTGGATTTATCACCCAGTAGATTTGCTGTGTCACCATGAATGGTGAAGATGGTACTGTTCACCACCAGTTCAGCACACTGCTATGAGTTACCTCTCAGGTTCTGGTTATAGCTTAAGAAGGCCTTCTGATTGTCCTTAACCAGCAATAATATCCTGACCTCGTAGTTGGTCTTGTTGGACTTGATTAGTCCTCTTAATTTCTTGTTTGGTTTTATAAGACAGCACATGTCATTAAGGGAGTTGCTCTTCCTGATCTTGGCCATGGGTTTTCTTCTTTTATTATATACTTTGTTTATGTGAGGATTCCACCAATGGGGTTTGTTTTTCCTGTTTGTTTGGGGTTTGTCTCTGGTAGGTATGGTAGCCTCTATGTAGCCACTTGCATTTGTATAGAGACTCTGTGAATAATTCTGCATAGGTTGCTTTGATCTCTGGGTTGAGGTGCCTTGAATTTTGACAAACTGTCACTTAATAGGATGTAGTTTAGCACTGAATAGCTCTTGACTGTTACAGGTTTAGCTAGATTTTCTGGCTTGATTTTTACTTCAAATGGGACAGTTTTGTAATCAGACCTCACTAGTGAGGACATGACATAAGGAGGTCAATACTCTTCTATGTTGGTGTGTACCAGATCCAATATATTTGATCCTCTGTTTGGAGTGTCCACTATCTGTTCCAAGGTGTTTGTCTTAATAAAGTCCAGGAAGCATTTTGCCTGTGAGTTTGAGGCAGTATACATTTCCCAGAATATAGTGGGGTAGATAAAGTTACCCATGAATAGGCCATTTGGTTGTAATATGAATGCCTCTAGTAGGTTTAGGTAGGATTCTTGAGACTTGAGGAGCATAGACGGTGACATGTAGATAGCCATGATATGGTGAGGGAACCTATGTATGGTGACTTGCATGTGGATGAGTTCCATTGTATCATCCTGTTAAAACAACCTGGAGATAGTTTGTTGATAATGTAGAAAGGCACACCTCCACCATTGGTCCCTTTCTGTGCTGTTGTTGGAAATGTGTGGAAGGTACTCTACACCTCCAAAGTACTTTCTATGGCTTTAAACCAAGTATTGGTCATGGCACAGATACATGCATTCTACAGAGTGGGGGGACTTCAAGGGTATGGAGCTTTTTGTTTAAGTTCTGAACATTGAGCAGTGACATCTTATGTTGCTTGTAGATCTTTTCACAATGTTGGTAGTTTTGTCTTTTTGGCATTGTCTAAGGAGGTGGATAAAGTTTTAACCAATATTCAAAAGCCTAAGGGAGAGAAGTATACCCATTATTGGTAAAGTGGTCCTTTAACTGCGTCCTCACATGCTGACAGCTATTGGATCCCCCTGGAGTGAAACCAGAAACTAAGCTAATCATTAAAATCAATCATTTTATGTTGATACTGTGGCATCAACCTTGGTGAAGGTAGAATGCTGCTCAGTGCAAGGGTCATATATATCTTTTACACATATTCTGAGAGGTCCATTATGTCTCTTTTCTTATCATCCAGTGAGGTATGTCTCAGGTCATTTACACCCACATGCACTACGATAGAATCATATCAGTACCTGGAGTGCATTAACTTGAGTGTGTGCATGACATTGCAGATCTTGTCTCCAGAGAGGCAACTAACCATTATCTTCTCCTTGAATAACCTGGTGAGTGGGGCATCTGTTTTTCACACAATGGAGTCCCCAAGTAATAAGTGCATTAGATAAAGTATATGCTTGCCTTATGGGTTTTGCTGCTGTGGACCATAGGGTGTAGGCTTATGTGAGGTGCTTGTTGCTGCTTTTGGTGTGCGCTTTAGTGAGCAAACAAGAACAATGCAGGACAACCTCCAAGTCTGAACCAAGCACCACAGCAGGAAACGGAACGGAACCAGCGTTTCTTAAACAGTCCAAATTTATTGAAGTAAAACAAGTAGAACCACAAATATTTGGAGAAGTCTGTACCAACAAATATATATAAAAATACTGTTCTTCACTGGAAACAACGTACAACACAGCTAAATAATCCAATAAGTCAAGCGCTTTCGCCCGGGCTCTCCCGGGCTTTTTCAAGATACTTTTACTACGCAACCTGTACCCTTTTATATCACTCGGTTGCTTAGTTAGTTGTCTCATTATTCAATTAAGACTTTTTTTAAACATTCCTGTAGTTAAGATTATATTCCCTTTATAAAATAAGTTATATTAAAATTCTTAGAAAATTTTTAAAAGGTTAAAGAATCAGTAATTAGTAAATGTTGCAATTTTGCAACGTATTTTACGTTCTTTAACTCATCTTCCTTGTTGTAAAATGCTTCATTTAACCTTTTATTTATGTTTGTGTATAAAATTGACTTATAACCAGGCTACTATTTCTATGATGAAAAAAACTGTTTTTTTTACTTTGTATTGGGCTCCTTTACTTAGGTAAGCAGCATCATTGTTTTTTAAAATGCTTTTGAGGGCTGATCGTGACTAGTACTTGCCATCTTTTAACCTTGGGTCGTTTAATTAGTTACACTAAATGTGTTCGCATTTTATGGATACGTACTACTTTTTGATCTTTGTTTAAAATTATTAACATTTATCTGAATATAAAATATTTGTTTTTGCCTCTACATTAATTTACTATAATTATTATTCATCCTAATATATATACCTATGAATTTGTATGTGCACATTTAAGAGTTTTTATTCTCCATTTTTACTATGTAAATAAAACATTATATTATTTATAATTTAATAATTAGAATGTTAAATAAATAATAAATAATAAACAAATAAATACATAGTTTATTTCTTGTAATAATAAATAGATAATAAATAATTAATAAATAATTATAAATTGAATGTGTAATACTTTATTATATATATTTATAAGTAAATAAATAAATAAATAAATAAATAAAAAATATCCCAAGTTTTAAAATCATAAACTCATTTAAAACCTGTTTTTCTAGTGTCCATAGATTTTTACATTAACATTATTCTATTATAGTTTTGCCCTTCTCTGTTTTAATACACTACTTATACTAACATGTTCGTTCATCCCTGGTGCTTTTGCAGCATTTAACTTAATTTGCCAAACTAGTTCCCTGTATTCCAGGGATGTTTCCCAGTCCCCCCCTCTAATGTCATTTTTTACCTGCTCAAGTACTAAGAATTTTAAATTCATTTGTTTACATGTTAAAGAGTGTTTAAAGAATGCGTTTGTTTCTTTCTTTATTTTAATTTCGTAGGAATGTTCGTAAACTCTTCTTTTTAACGTTCGTTCTGTTTTTCCTACGTAGAAAGATAAACAATGCTGACATATTCCTAGGTATATTATCCCCTTCGAGTTACAATTGTAGTGTCCTAGGGAATATAAACCTATCCTTCTTGACTTTAAGTATAAGCCTGTGTCATCCAGCATGAAGGCACATTGCTTACAGGCCCCACATTTATAAGTACCCCTCATTAATTTTGTGTTGTTTAGGTTGTTACTTATTTCTTTTTCAAACAGATTTTTAAGATTGTTATTCTTCTTTCTTATAAATTTTGGTAATGTTGGAATCATCTTATTAATTTCCAAATTGTTCGATAATATTGGCCAATATTTTGTAATAATGGCTTCTATTTCTTTGTTGTCACTGTTGAAGGTGTATGCAAATGCTTGTTTTCTATATTCTTCCTTGCTTTCAATATTTTTTATAATATTCATTGCTTCAGTATTTAGGAGTGGGGCATATTTTTCATTCCCTTTTATTGAAATCTCATTTATTACAGCGTTAATCAAACCTAAAGGGTATTTTTTCTCTAGGAAAAGGGTCTTTAAATATTCTATTTCTGCTTGAAATAGATGGTCTGTACTACAAATTCTTGACGCTCTGATTAGTTGGCCTTTAAGAATACTCTTTTTTTGAAAAAATGGGTGACTGCTGTCAAAATGTAAAAACATGTTAGAATAAGTACTCTTTCTATGGACACTAGATTCAAAATTGTTGGTTTCATTGTTTTTCATTAAATTAATATCTAAATAATGTAGTTGTTTAGAATTAATTTCATAAGTGAATTTTAAAAAATTTGTGGATTCATTAATATAATCAATAAAATTAATAAAATCATCGTAAGTACCTTTCCATAAAATGCATATATCGTCCAAAAATCTTTTGTAGTGGACAATGTATTTGGCCCAATCTGGTACAAAAATAAATTCCAATTCCCAATGGTGCAAGACAAGGTTTGCATATGCTGATGCACACGGTGTCCCCATGGCTACACCCTTGTTTTGTTTAAAAAATTCTCCATTGAAAATTAAAAAATTGTTATTTAAAATAATACCCCAAATACAAATTCATAGGTATATATATTAGGATGCATAATAATTATAGTAAATTAATGTAGAGGCAAAAACAAATATTTTATATTCAGATAAATGTTAATAATTTTAAACAAAGATCAAAAAGTAGTACGTATCCATAAAATGTGAACACATTTAGTGTAACTAATTAAACGACCCAAGGTTAAAAGATGGCAAGTACTAGTCACGATCAGCCCTCAAAAGCATTTTAAAAAACAATGATGCTGCTTACCTAAGTAAAGGAGCCCAATACAAAGTAAAAAAAACATTTTTTTTCATCATAGAAATAGTAGCCTGGTTATAAGTCAATTTTATACACAAACATAAATAAAAGGTTAAATGAAGCATTTTACAACAAGGAAGACGAGTTAAAGAACGTAAAATACGTTGCAAAATTGCAACATTTACTAATTACTGATTCTTTAACCTTTTAAAAATTTTCTAAGAATTTTAATATAACTTATTTTATAAAGGGAATATAATCTTAACTACAGGAATGTTTAAAAAAAGTCTTAATTGAATAATGAGACAACTAACTAAGCAACCGAGTGATATAAAAGGGTACAGGTTGCGTAGTAAAAGTATCTTGAAAAAACCCGGGAGAGCCCGGGCGAAAGCGCTTGACTTATTGGATTATTTAGCTGTGTTGTACGTTGTTTCCAGTGAAGAACAGTATTTTTATATATATTTGTTGGTACAGACTTCACCAAATATTTGTGGTTCTACTTGTTTTACTTCAATAAATTTGGACTGTTTAAGAAACGCTGGTTCCGTTCCGTTTCCTGCTGTGGTGCTTGGTTCAAACTTGGAGGTGTGCTTTAGTGATTGCTGAGGAGCAGTGTTGCAATTAGGTGGTTTTGAAGGTCTCTGAGATTTGGGAAGGTTTCCTTTAAGTCCCTTAACATAAGAAATTCTGCGTGTGTGGTGAGCGGTGTGTATGAGGGATGTGGTGTGGGTATTCCTAACAACCTTGTTTGTACGTGAGATTTTTGCCTCCAAGGAAGTTGTGTATTTACATTTACATTTACATACCTATGTAAAGTACATAGCTGTGTTCATAAGGCAAAATAAATAGCATGTAGGAACGTATTTAGTATTTAATTACAGACATATAAGACATTACCATGGAGTAAGCATTGTTAGGAAAGAAAAAGAATTCTAGACATTAGGCAGTACTGGGTCATCCTTGATAGAATCCTTGCATCACTGCAATGTAGTAATGGTTGTCTTTGCTGCTAATGGCCTCTTTCTATGGAAAAACAATGGTGGGGCCTTTTTAACACTTATGGGAAATCTATGACTGGCAGCACTTTGGGGATGCAGGCAATGTCACAGAAGTGATGCATAGCAGTGGCTCTCTCATTTGCTGTGTTGGGAAATGGGTGATTTTATCCACAGTTGGAAGCAAGCTGTCAATGAACTTCTTAAGTACTCTACAGGCTGATGCCTATAATATACCCTATATGCCTCTGATATGTCTTTGTAGATAGAGTTTTAAGTCCTGGACATACATTGATATCCACAGGTATGGGAAATCCATGTTTTCCATCAGATCAGGTTTGTGGACCATGCAGATTACACAATAGCGATATATTGTCTTAGTTTATGCAGTAATGGTCCAGAACCAACAATTCATCAGCTGATGATATATCTTTGTATGTTGTTACTGTTTTCACTCATGGCACGTGACATTGTGTTATACTACTGGATGTCAGACAGTGCTGATTATATTTATCAGATGCTGTAGTTTGACAGTTGCTGTTGCAATGGACATTTTTCACAAGATGAACTTCTACAAGTTTTAACAAGCATTTCACCTTTATGCTGAGATGCAATTACTTGTGTAATTCATGTCAAAAGACTAGGAATCTCAACCTGCTTTCAGCTACTCTCATATGCATCTCATTATGCTCTCATTAGATTATGCTTCCTCGTTTGCATGTCTTTACATACTCAGTCACAACCTCTCTTTCCATGCTATTTGCTTTGGGGCCTTATAGCACTACACAATTCTATGAAGAGGTGCCTATCTGATGTCATAATTCTCAGTCCAATCCCACGCTGCATATTTTGCAACTTGACTAATTGAATGAATACTGAATTTGTACTTAAGAATGAGGCATAAACATTCCATTAATGCAATGAAACCCTAATACATTCTTTAGAATCAAAAACACTTGTCCACTGTGTCCCACCTATACATGTCCATTGTTAATCAGCACATCCTCTGAATATGTTATTATTACTCTAACTTTTCTGTCTGTGGTATAGTTCATTAAGAAATACTGAGAATGCCTAGTCCTTTCAACATCAGTCTGTGCATTTTCTTAGTTGCTCCCTTTCTTTATACATTCTAGACTTCTATCCAAATCAGTCACCAGGTTTATCAGCCCTTCCTTTCATCCTCCATATTAATATTGATTTTTTTTTTTCATGGGCTGGAACTTTAGGCCATCCTGGGAGGTCAATCTGGCAATTGTTTCTGTGAGGGAGAGGGATTTTTTTTGGGTTCATATTACATTATTGAAACTTTAAAAGTTCAAACGCTATATGCTCGAACCCATATGTTCGAACTTTTAAAATTTCGAAAACGACAAAAAAAAAAAAAAAAAAACAGAAAGAAACCTACCTAATGGTTGTAAGCAGTGGAGCAAGTCCCTCTGCACCATCCACATGGAGGGCTGTGCCCCCCACACCCCCCGCTCTTTAAATATACCAACTCTGAGACTGCACTACAGTGCAGTAAAGGGAAATCTTCCCTTTCCACAGTGAACAGAGATCTCAGTTAACACGTTTGAACTTTTAAAAGTTCGACAATGTAATAGAGAACCTTTTTTTTATGTTTTGACTTACTTATTGTCCCTCTTGCCTCTCCCTTCCCCTATACCCATGTCTGGGAGCTACTCCTCTCTTCATGAGCCATGCCTCCCTTTAGGGAGATGACTGTTTTTCCCATTTGGGATAGACACTCCCATCCCTTCACGGGACTACCTCAGATGCCTGAACCACTAATGCTGTCTCAGTTTGGATTCGTCAAGGGTAGGTCATGCTTACTCGTCTTGGTGTACTGTTTTGAAAAGGTCAGCAAATTGATGAATTAAGGTAACACATGCCTTAATCTGGCCAAAGCTTTTGACACAATCCCTCACTCAGGTATAGGAGAAAAAATAAATAAATGGAAAATAAACTTTTATGTCACCCACTGGATTGCCAACTGGCTCACAAATAGGATTTAGGAAATCAAAATAGGGGAAGTTATCTCTACAAATAGGCCATTCAGCAGTCCCTTAGCTTTCTGTGCTAGGACATCTACTGTTTGACATTTACATCATGAAGTAAAAGTCAATACCAAGGGGCTCTGGCTAACTACTTTTTCAGATGACTGCAAACTAGGAGAAGTCACTGAATCCCCAAATGACTTAGCCATCGTGCAGGAAGGGTTGTCTCAAGTAAATAACTGGTCACAAAATCATGGACTGAAACCAAATGCCAAAATATGCATCATCATATTCTTTTGGAAGCCATCTTCTCCAGGGAACTACCACATTGACAATACACCCCTAAGAGTTGATCCAGCTATTTGGGATTTAGGAACCTATGTGGACAGTGACCTAACTTTCAATCAACATGTGTCCATTGTCATAGGAAAGTCCTTCTGTATTGCATCACTTATAAACAAAGGCATTGTGTCAAAATCTAGAGATATCATTGTCCCCTTTACTCAGCCATCAATAGGTAAATCATGGAGTATAATGCACGCTTTGGCATGTATCTGTCCAGACATATGCAGCAAATGGAATGCTCATAGAGATGCCTTCCTAAAAAGATATAGGGACTAAGCAATATATCCTACATGAACAGACTCAAATCCATGTCACTCTACTTGGTATCATGCAGACTGCTAAGATGTGACCTGTGTCTAGCACACAAGACATCCTCCAACCCAATATTCATGGATTTACTGCATATCAGCAGGCCAAATGGCATCAGAAATACTCAGTCTAGGGATCTACACCTCTTCTGCAACACCAACGGGGTGGTTTGGAGAGACAGGTATATCTTGTGGTGGACACTGTTGAACTGGAATAGGCTTCCCATCCATGTAAAACAAATATCATCCCTGTCCATATTCAAGCACAGCTTGGATCTATGGATGTGCAGTAGAAAATTTACCCCAGGACTGCCCCCGTACTACAAATGGACAGAGGTACCTCCTAAATGCTTTATGCCATGCATGGGTCCCCTCAAATTATCTATGTTAGGATACCAGTTATTCTTATTAGTGGTAATATATCATTATTGACCATGAGATAGTTAAGGCCAATCTAATACCAAATGGGATATTTTAATGCAAGCACCAAAAGGACCACTGGCTAGGCCTAATATGGCCCTAAATGTCTATTAGCCTAGTACTTATCTATGAACCTATGAACTTATAATTGAACCTGGGTCACCTGGGCTGTGGCAAGGACTTTATGCTTCTATGCCATGGCATAGTCTGTGCATTGCTTGAGCAAATTTTTATAAATAAAAATATCTCTTTCCTAGAATAAGTATTGCTAACAATATCCATGATAATTTCCATTGATTTCACGTAGAAAACACTGTCTGAAAACAGACCTTCAATATTAATAAACATATTATAAAAGAAATTAGTAAATCAGAAAAATATAAAAAATATGCGTTTATATATGGAATAAAGGGAGTAACCCGAACAAAGAGAAATCAAGAGTTAAGTGAAAGAACTGTCCATTCTAGCCTACATTTTCATATAGGAGGTCATGACTCAAAAGGGAAATACATACTTTGCAACCAGTGATTTCCCTTCATACCAAAGACCACCTGAAAATGCTGTCTTAGTTTTAGCATCATATATTTTGGAAACATAAGTAGAATGTTTTATTTTAATCCTTAGCTTGACTGGAAAATGGAAAGTGAACCTTCTCAAAAATGAACAGCATAATGTTGATTTATTATGTCTGAAGCTAAATCAGCAAATATGGATAGAGTGTTATACTAGCATCTTTCAAAGTTACTAACAGCAATATTTGAAATCTACTCCTGTTTTTCGGCCTTTGTCTTACCATTATTTTTGGCTTTGCCCAGATTTCTTGCACTGAGAGTTTAAGACATAGAAGGTGCGAATGGTACAAAAGTGACGAACCGGAATTAATTTCTGAAGCTGGGTGAACATTGTGATTTCATAAATGAACACCAATACTGCATTTGCAGTTAGAGCTGATGGGTTCTTTGTGTGATAGACTACTTGCTTGAGAAAACTTTATTTATTTATGGTCCATGGGGCACCAGATTAGCTAGCTACAGTTCTGCAGTATGGCTATACAGAAGGCATTCTTATAATGGATATTTCATTTTAAGTCTTCTTCAGCTACGCTGTCTCATATATAATCAATATATAATAATGTTGAGCATTGGAAACTAGCAGCCTATGACTTCAGAAATGGCACCAGCAAAGTATAGACCTTAGAGCCTGTTCGGTATCAGTATGATGTGCAGCTTAGTAATGAATGTTTCTTACTGTAGATGTCATATCAATGTCTTCATCCCAAATTTAAAATTTACGATTTTACATTGCAGCAGTAAGAATACTGCCTGCATCAAGAGTCTTCCAGAATTTAACAATAAATGGATGAGGTAATGTATTAGTACTGGATGCCTTATAAGTATGTTGAAACAGTCAAGAATGATGACATATTCAAACTGTTGCATGAAAATATTAAATATTTTTTAGTATTGAATATTTCTTGAATAATGCAAACTCAGGTCCAGGAAAAGAACCTCAGTTGTTCATCTGTTGTGGGTATCAAGCTCTAGTGCCTTAGTTTCAAAAGATTTATGTGACACTTACAGAAAGAAACAATCATTACTAAGCTCCACATGCTGAAGTTGCAGTGTGATCATATTAGATGAGAGGGATTTATTTCTTCATCATACTGTTATGGATGGATTGTCTGGCTAAGTCAAAGGATTTATTAACAAAAAAACTTGATACCTGGTGATCAAATTACCCAGGTTCCTAATAACTGAGTCAGCTTTGAAAGGAGTGTCACTTATGTCACAGATGCACGGGTACCAGCATTGTCAAAGGGCACAATGTTAAATTTCTCAGCATTTAGTTTGACTGTGGTCCAGGCATCACTTATTGGAATGTATTACTCCCTCCTGAAGAATCTGAAATTCTGATGGAGAGTCAATGACGGATGTATGCTTACAATTATCTGCAAAACGTGGTTAGTCACAGGCCTCTGATGACAGTCTTAACATAAGAGATATAAATCAAAGAAAAATAGTCATGGAATTGATACATGGGAGAAACCACTGGTAAGAGAGCATGCCCCCCCCCCCACACACACATACACACACACTCTAATACAATTGGTTCTCTCAATTAGCCAATTTGCTATCCAGCTGGTAACATAAGACTTTACATATGCTTCAATAGCTTTTCAGTAATGTTAGAATGTGGGATGGTATCAAAAAGCCTTGTCCAGGTATAAAACAGCAGTATAAACCAACTTCCCTGAAGTATAAAACAGCAGTATAAACCAACCTCCCTGATTCTAATGTATCAGTAGCCCACCAGATACAGAAAGCAGGATCTGCCTTTAGCAAACCCAAACTACCTTGAGAACAGGGCTTGTAGACCATCTATGTCCTTGTCAATAAGTTCTATAAGGATGCACTCCATTGTGCTGCAGATAAGGCTGGCGAGTTTCATACAGTCTATAATTTTCTGGATTAGTAGTGGGTCAACCCTTGTGTAGCAGGATGACTACCTCAGTTGCATGAATCCAGTGGAGAGTCTGAGGCTGAATTAGTTTAGTAGTGAATCTATGTTGGCATGAAGGCTCCCTGGTTCACTATCACAACCCATGGAGCTAGTACTTTGGCCTCGGTGACAGAATTCAGGGCTTACACAGAGGTCATCAAAGTGAGTGGTTTGGGTGAGTTAATGAGCTGGGGAAAGTCAGGGGGAGATAAGGGAGTAAAGTTGGAAATTATTTTGTCAACTAATATATTGGCTATCTCCTCAGGGGATGTGTAAGTGTTGTTGTTAAGTATTAGCTCTGAGCATTGCTGGCCATTACTTCTACAGTTTCTGATATAGCTGATAAAAACTTTGTGTTTATTATTAGCACAAGAGGCAGTTTTCAATTCATACATGCTTTTGGAGGATTTGATTTTGTTGACATTTCTGAGTTCGTCACCTGATGATAAGAGTATTAATTTTGTTTCTATGGGCTATGAGTTTCTTCCTATCATTGTTTAGTTTGTTTATACAAGGGTTTCACCATAGAGGTCTATTCCTGAATTTGAACTTTATGCATGCTTTGAGGTGGGCATAAATATCATCCACAAAAAAGGCAGCATGTGAGATGGGGTGATCAAGGGGAGGAACAATTGTCAGGTCATCAATTAGTTGGATTAGGGTTGTCTTAGAGAATTCTCCAAAAACAGAATGGTTTTGTGGTAATCCAGGTTTGTTCTGACTTATCACATAGTCATGCACATGCTCCTTACCCGGGTAACTTAATTGTCCTTTGTCATCTCATACCCCATATTGCTTAATGAACTCTACCCCCTTCTAAACAACAAATCTTTTTGTTGTTTCTTTTCAACTGCCTTCCTATCATAATTTCCAGTTTGCATTTCAGTTTCATTCTGACCTTCCCAGTTTATCAATCTCCTTCAAATACTCTCCACCACAATCTTATAACCAGGTTCTATGTCATTATGTACCTTAATATTCTTACCCCACTACCCTTGACTCATCAATTCTATGGTGCCTCTCTTCTCCTTCTGGATTTAATTATCTACCTACTAACTAGTGTTTCACACTCCTTACCTTCATTTTATTTATCCCTAAAATCTATACTGTAACCCTCCTTCACCATGTCTTATAAGACATATCTAATGTCTGCTTATCACATATATTGCATGAACTGTTTGCATGCTAAATTTAACATCATGTATAATGTCACCACAGGAAAAAAAATAGTTTTTTCTTTGCACAGTGTCACTACAGAACAATTATCTGTTTGTATCTTGATGTTTTAAGAAATATCCATGTAATACATTTTATTTTGTCATGTGTATATTAAATGTATCTGCTGGAGCATTTCTCACTGGGCCTCCACTGAAAACTGACTTTTCCCAGTCAGACATTCCCAGTCAATGATGACGATGAACGATTAAATAAATAAATAAATACTTGAATAGTGAGTGCGACTGAACATTTGTCAGATTTGACTAGTGACATGTTAACTGTAAGTTTTGAGCATAGTGTGGTTATACTGATGATAACTAGGTCCACTGGTTTGACTCCCTAATTAGAACTTGAACCAGCTGGTCAAGGATGCTACATATTAATGAAGTCTATCCGTCTGTATGTGTATTTATTGAGATGATATAAGTTTTCCAGTTAATGGAAGAATACTTCATGTCTGCCAAGAGATCAGTGCTAGGCTTGATAGGGAGGTGTCTCAGTTTATTTAGTTATACCTCATGGGCTGCAGGTGACATAAAGGGGGGTAGAGTAGTTGGCTATGATATTGCATAAAGTTCTTTTTAATGTGAAAAAGATATTGGCTAGTTCAATGTCATTTTCTTGGGCTATGAGTCTGGACATAAGACAGTTGCTTAGGAATAAAGACATCCCCCTGCCACTATCACCAACATTTTCCATGTTGAGTCTGGAAGAATGGTAGGCAGTCAAATCCTGCACTATGAGGGTGCTATCACTGCTCTGAAAAACATGTTTTAGTAACTATAGGAATGTCTGTAAGGAGGGCAACTTTTTGTTTAGGCTTCTAGCATTAAGCAATATTACCTTTATACAGTTGTGATTCTGATTAGCTATGTTGGTTATTTGAGGAGACTGAACTTGCTTTAAAAAACACTATAGTTAAAGAAAATGTCCTGGTCAACATATGGAAGTCATGAGGAAAGAGGTGCAGACCATCTATAGCAAAGCAGCATGGGCTTTTAATCATTTCCTACCAGGCCGATACATATTGGATCCCCTTACAATGACACCAATAGCTAAGTCAATAACTGAAGTCAGTTATCTTCTGTTTGTATTGTAGCATAATTCTTGGTGATGGTAAAATACTGCTTAATAGAAGTTTCACACCAATTTCAGATGCATATTCTAAGAGTTCCATCCCTCTACATATAAGTCGGGATGTATGTCTCAAGCCATTCATTCCCACACAAAATTGACCATGTCATATGTGTACCTTAGGTGAAGGGACTTGAAGGCCATTGTAACACTGCAAATCCTGGTACTTGACAGGCAACTGTCATGCTGTCCTTGCTCAGCCTGGTGAGAGGTGCATCTGTGTGTCTAACAGTGGAGTCATGTATGACTAAGATGTTACCAGATGCACTATCTTGGCCTTGATTCCTTAAGAGCTAAGGCTTGACAGTTCAGTGACTCCTTTTTGTACTTATGTTTTCTGCAGTGTCTGTATGTTATTTGTCTATTATTATGATGTTGTGTATCCTGTAAACCTAACCTTTGTCTAGAAGGCCTTTTTGTTATTTGCATGGATCTTTTCAGTACCTCAGTATAATAAGGCTTATTGTTTATCTAGGAAATAGTGGACACATTTGTGTAAGGTGGGTGTCAAAACTCCTGACCTACTGGTTACAATTTACAGTCTTTGAAGAAATGTTGACCGCTATAATTAGTAGACTCTTGTACCTCTCACATATGGTTCTTGCATTGCCTCAATCTTTCTTTTGCTATCAGGCTGGCAGCAGATGGTGAAGTAAAATTTCACTTCATGAAATTTAGTGCCTGGTGAGATAGGGAGCACCAATGATTATTCATAGTATGAATTTGTAAGAAGGGGTTATATACTACAACACAAAGCTGGGCAATGAGTCAACGTCGCAGACTTACTTTTATATCATTACGGTATCCATACATGAAGGGTACACAGGTCAGTAAAATATAACAACTAATAGAGATGTGAAGTTGTCAAAGGAAAAAACTTCAAAGACCAATACACGTAAGGTTCAGTTGAGGTACTTTTAATTGACTTGCCGCAAGGAGACAAAAACATGCAAATACAAGGATCTGTCTAACTACTAACAGGAAGTATGTTCATTCTTATACTATTTTACAAGACATGGGCTTCTAAGCTGACATAATCAAACACAACTTTTAGCATTGTTCTACAGCAGATGTTACTCAGATTTTCTGCTGAGATGACTAGATTTGTGAGAAACTTTTGAGAAAAACAACCTGACCTTGGTGACCATTAATCCGTTTGCAAGCGTCTATTGTACAGCGTTACATTTCAAGGTACTTTTCTAATTCAGATACAAGCAAATGCTGATTGCAGTTCATATTTTCAAGCAGGCTTTGTACTAATTATCTGTAACTTCTACAGCTGTGTATTTTCTCATGGCACAGCGGAACTTCTTGTCTAAGTTTCATACAAGTAGTATTGTTCTATTCATTATTTTCCTAACGAAAGCAGAAATCACCTGCTTCTCAGTAAATTTCCAAGGCACAAGCAAGATTTTAGCTAACAATACAAGGTCAGAAAGCAACTGCAGTTTGTACAGATTTATGCAGTATGAAATAGAATAAATGTGTTAACCCTTTTCAAGCTCTAAATGCACTAAGCATATTGCTAATACACACATTAATACATATTTTTCCAACATTTCCCCCTATTAATACTTTTATTCTACTTTCAAAATAAGCATAAACAGTTTGTTTTTTTCTCCTAACCTCTTCCACTCAGGATTTGCAGTAAAGAGAGTCATTCAGTTTAAACTTATGAAAGCATTTTTAGTCTTTTAACAGTTATTCAAATTCAGCATTTTGATATAAGGTTTCAGAAACTGAAATGTCTATAAGGTCTTTAATCAGTCTTTTCATGCAGGGGATACCACAACAAACACATACTCCCAGTAGGAGCATACCTACACAAATGGCAATCAGGATGTTCATTAGGATGGTACCCCACCCCCCAAACCTTTTCTGGAAAAAGTCCGTCAGTGGGTTTGGGCCTGGTTTGGTCATGGCCGACACTTGCTGAATTACCTCAAGATGATTGTCTATCTCGTGTTTATGGTCAGGAATATACAAACAGCATTCTTCTTGGATTAAAGCACATGTACCACCTCTCGCCACTAGGGTGAAGTCAAGAGCCATGCGATTTCGGAGCACTACAGTTCTCATAGCATTCAGTTCATCAGTCACCAATTTGAGAGCGGAAAAAGTTGCATTGCTCATTACTTCGAGAAGGTTTGACAGTTTTCTCAGCTCCCAGATCGATTTCACTGTTCCATATGCTGGTAATATGCCTGCCCATGGTATAACGCTATCACTCAAGTCCATGTGTGTCAGTCCTTTGCCTAGAGAGTGATGGTCTTTCCAACGTGCATCGATTTGTCCCACAGGATTTGCAGGTTTCTTGACGACTTCTTGGACATTTCAAATTTTTCCATGAGGCAAAACTGCAGTGTGTCGTATGGCTGGAACCAGGTAACCCAAAAAACAACTGCCGGACCAATTCTCAGGTAACCATTTGTATGCTTTTCTGCCACACACAAAATAACAGTCCTCTACTTTAGTAGTAACCTTGCTATGAATATACACTCACCCTGCATGAAACATTTTTCTATCAATTGTAGACAGCTGTTTATAAAGAACAGAATTATGTTTTACTTCATCAAGTGTTTTGTGCATCAATCCAAGAAATTAATCATAGTTTGTATTACAATAAAGATCTACTTTGTTACCTTTAGTGTAACATCTATAAGGAACAGTCACATTGCAATTGCTCCAACCCACCTGAACAGTATCATTTTTATAAAAACACACAGTTCCCTTTTGTGGAACAGACAAATGCAATGCTATTTTATCTTGTGCTGTAATGGTTGAGATATCATAAATCAAGTTCTCCCAGGTCTCTTTGATGCCTAGATGGAATGTAGTCATTAATAACCCCCCATATGCTGTCGGCAAAGCTGTGAAAATCCAGCAATTCGAAACATTGAAAGTCTCAGCATACACATATTTAATTGCCTGGTAAGTGTTAAAGTTTGGATGCCAGTTTATGAGTAATGCTTCATGTTTATTCAGTTCAGTCTGTGTGGCTGGGAAAAGAAAAGGCCACAACAAAAAGATTATTGTCACTAATACAGTTAACAGGAAGATTATGCAATACTTCTGAGGAAAGGGTTGTTCTGCATTCCTGTTTCTTCTGGACTCTATAATTTTTGCTCTTGGCATGTAACAAGATTTTTGTCCAGTTCAAAGTTTTTAACTAATTTACAGTGCGTCAGGTGGATCCAGGAGGCACGCTCCGCAATTTTGACTGCAGTGGGTGTTGACAAAAGCACTTGATATGGACTTTCCCACTTCGGAGACACCCAATTCTTCTTCTTAACTATATTCAGCCAGATCCACTCTTCAGGGGGCACTGCCACTTCTGACGGTCTGGTTCGTTCTTTATCTGAAACAGAATTTAACTGCAACAAATGTTTAGAATTTAAGAGGTTTTGCATATACTCAGCTAATGTACTGTCAGCTTCCTGGTCTGCGGGCATGAGAGATTTCCACTGAGGTATATAATAAGTAGTTCCAAAGAGCTTTTCGAAAGGAGTCAATCCTTTTGCATTCGGAACAGTTCTCATGCTCAACAGTGCCAGGGGCAGACAGTACACCCAGTTTCTCTGCGTTTCCGTCATTAATTTTCTTAGCTTACTCTTTAAAATCCCATTATGCCTCTCTACTAGCCCTGCTGATTGCGGGTGATACACACAATGATTCTTTAGAGAAATACAAAAATGTTTACTTAACTGCTGTATGGTCTGATTCACGAAGTGTGTGCCGTTGTCACTGTAGATCCTTTCCAGAATGCCAAATCTAGGGATGATTTCTTTAACAAGAACTTTGGCCACCGTCGTAGCATCTGGATTTTTATTCAGAAAGGCTTTCACCCATCTGGAAAACATATCTACAATGACAAGACAATACTTCTTATTTTCACATTTATTCAACTCTATGAAATCCATACAAATAGTATGAAACAGATACAGCGGTGTAGGGAAACTCCCTTGCTTGGGCTTTAACGCCCCTTGTGCATGATGATTATTACAGATGTGGCATAAAGAACAAAATTTTTTAGAGTAGTTTGTAAATCCATACGTCGTGATCACTTGGTTCACCAGCTGTACCATCCCCCCTGTTGAGACATGGTACTGCCCATGGCTCAACAAAGTTGCATATCTAAACAAATTAGACGGCAACATCGGTTTTCCTTCTTTAGAGATGTACAGCCCCTTTTCGAGAGTTGCTCCTCATTTTACCCATCTTTGTTTTTCAGTTTGCATAGTAAGTGTCTGCATTGTCTTTAACATTTCTAAGTCTAAAATCTCAGAAGGTTGTAGTTCATCATTCAAAAGAAATACTTCTGAAGCTGCCTGCTTTGCAGCTGTATCAGCTCTCGCATTACCTTTTGACATCCTGTCCTGTTGCTTGGTATGAGCTGTGCATTTACAAATAGCTAATTTCTGAGGTAACTGAATAGATTCTAAAAGATCTAAAATAAACTGTGCATGATTGATTGGTTTGCCAGTAGATGTTATCATGCCTCGATTTTTCCACTGTTGCGCAAAAACATGTACAGTAGAAAAAGCGTACTGGCTGTCAGTAAAAATGTTCACACATTTACCCTTTGCTAAGGTACATGCCCATGTCAAGGCAATCAATTCTGCTTCCTGTGCAGATAAACTATGTGGTAAAGATTTCGCTTCTATAATGTCTGTGTCAGAAACTACTGCATATCCTACTAGGTTCTGTCCTGCAGGACCCCTTTTGCATGAGCCGTCCATGTAGTATGTCACCTCGGCATCATCCAAGGGAACATCCGTAAGATCTTTTCTAGGCAGTGTCTTTTGCTCAATCACCTGCAGGCAGCTGTGTGGTGTGCCATCTGCAGGGGGTGGGAGCAAGGTAGAAGGGTTCAAACTCGTACATC
This sequence comes from Protopterus annectens, assembly GCF_019279795.1. Lineage (NCBI taxonomy): Eukaryota > Metazoa > Chordata > Ceratodontiformes > Protopteridae > Protopterus > Protopterus annectens. Next base: position 312,422,387 of record NC_056729.1, read on the forward strand.
ATTCATTTGTCATATGAGGTTGGCTCAACAATATAGTCATACAGGAAAGATGCCTAGCAGGGGAAAGATATGCTACCTTTTCTTGTAGTAAAATAATCATGACTGCATGAGGCACTCTCAATATGAGAGGGTGGAACAACACTACTGAGGCCGAAGCCTGTACTGCCATTGCAGCTGCAACTACTGCTTGTACACAGTGAGGTAAAGACCGTGCCACTGGGTCCAGTTGTGATGAATAATAAGCAATAGGGCATTGCTTGTCCCCATGCTGCTGTGTTAACACTGATGTCATATAACCTTGCTTACAATCTACAGTTTGGAAAAAACGTTTATGATAGTTTGGTAATCCCAAAACTAATGAGGACGCTATTAACTGTTTCAGTTTGCAGAAAGCAGATTCTGCTTCTGGTGTCCATTGTATCAAATCCTGTGCTGCCATAGGCTTTTTATAAATCAGGTTAGTCAACGGTGCAGATTCCAAGGCATAGTTTAGAATCCAACTCCGACAAAAATTAGTCGTACCCAGGAAGGACATCATTTCCTTCTTAGTAGTGGGTTTTGGTGCTTGCAAAATCGCTATTTTTCTGTCCTCATCTAATGTCCTACCTTCCTTGGATATTACATATCCTAGGTATTTAACCTGTTTTTTCCAAAGCTGCAGTTTATTTTTGTTTACTTTATGTCCTTCAGTGGCTAAAAATTGTAATAGCACTATGGTATCTTCTTTACAATCTTGCTGGGTGGGGGACGCTAGCAGGATATCATCAACATAAAGCAAAATCTGACTACCTCTTGGTGGGGTAAATCCCGCCAAGTTGCTTGCCATTTCTTCTGAGAATATTGTTGGACTTTCACAATACCCCTGTGGTAGTCGTATATATGTATACCTTTTCCCCTGAAATGTGAATGCAAACCAATGCTGGCTGTCAGGGTGTATCGGTATCGAAAAGAACGCATTGCTGATATCTACCACAGAAAAATATTTCTGTTGAGGTTTTAAATCATTCAACAGGGTGTGTGGGTCTGGCACCGTAGGTGCCCTTGGTATTACTGCGTCATTTACAGCTTGTAAATCTTGGACCATATGCCACTCTCCATTCGCTTTCTTAACAGGAAATAAGGGTGTGTTACATGGTGAATCAGGAGATTCCACCAGCATCCCTTCCTTAAGTAAAGCTGCTATAATAGTTTTGATTCCTACCTCTGCATCTTTTCTTAAGGGATACTCTCTCTTTTGTGGTCTATATGCTGTCTTTGGCGTAATAGTAACTGGTCCTGCTGTACGAATAAGTCCTACATCTGATTTTCCTGTTGACCAGAGATTTTCTGGTATATTCTGTAAGGCATTCTCTTCCTCCTTAAATAGGAGTGCTAATCAGCTGTCCTTGCTAGACTGCAAGTGTACAGCTGGGTGGGTCTGAGTTATCCAATTCAGCTTCTGCATTTGTATTCCCTGTTCTGACAGTTCTAACTCTGTCTGTTTTTCCCATCTCGTGACTTTTTCTCCTAAGTCTACCGATTTTACATTCTTGTCCTTAGTTAAGCTAACATGTGGTAATCGATTAGATTTATAGAGTGCAAAGAACACCTGGGGCAATGAACAGCTGACTACACTGTTCCCTTCTGTGTCCCAGTACAGATTACGTAATACCAATCTGTTTGCACGATTTCTAAACAATTCTTGCTCATATTCCTTATCAGGTCCTGGTATATTACAATAATACAGAGTACAGTGCAACAAATGCTGTTTATCAATGTCAAGGGAGGGGAACTTGCTGATGGCTACGTTCATCAACTCCTCGGTCACTGCCCCTGGACCAGTTGTAACCAAGTCCTGGCTGTACCAATAAAAAATTTCACCCTCCGATTGCACTGCAAAGGTATCAATTTGTCACTGGGCTTCCATACCCTGCATAGTCGGAACTACTGCTATACCAAATAACTGCATAAGGTCTCTGCCCAAGAGGTTTACTGGGCATTTTGCAGATACAACAATTTTACTTTTCTGGGTCAATCCTAAAACAGGATCAGTTATCACAATATTATGGGATACAGCTGTCCATTAGCTGCTTTCAGTAATATGTAATCAGGTGACTCTGAATTCTCTGGCAGTTTGGAGGGATGTACCAGGGTCCGTGATGCCCCTGAGTCACACAGGAATCTGACTTCCCTCCCTTCTACCAGAAGTGTAACTTCTGGTTTCGTGTCTGCTAAATAGAGCTCTAAGCTCAATAAAGCCATATCCAATATTTCATTTTCTTCACTATCCGTGACGTCTTGCACTTCCTCTATTTCTTCTGCCACATTCTCTACTCCCTCTATCACATACTCATTTGTCCTTTCTCTGCTATCCCCTTCTAGTGATTCCTGACTACCATATAGTCAGTCCTTACTCTCCTTATCCTCCGTGGTTGCCTTCTTGTTTTTCTTGCAATCCCTTGCCAAGTGTCCTTTCTTACCGCATTTAAAACATTCACCCCTTTTCTTTCGCCCTTCAAAGTCCTCTGATTGTTGATCAGATTGTTTGTTTCCCTGGGCATTTCTCTTGCCCTTTTTCCCGGACTGTACTACATATACTTCTGCTCTATCTTCTACAGAAAATACTCGGGCTTTCTTTTTCTTTTTGCTATTAAAATGCCTTTCGGCATGCCTAGCATATTCAAGCAATGACTGTAACCTGCTTGTACGATGATCTACCATGTGTTTTGTAATAAAACTGCTTATAGGTGCAATACTGCCTTTCAAAAATGCATTTTTTAACTGCTGCTCGTATGGGGAATCTTGTGTCTGATCTTCAGGAACCTGCATTCCACAGTGGTTATTAAAACATTCTAATAGTCTGGCATAATATCGGTCAATAGCTTCACCTTCCTGTTGGATGCATTGATTAATGCAAGTCCAGTCTGCCCTAGGCTTCCATTTCTCAGAGATTCAGTCTGTAAGACCTTTCACTCTGTTGTCTAATTCTGTGCTGCTATGTGGGAGGGGCCTGAGCGCAATATCACGGGGATTCCAGTCGCCACTAATCATGTGCCAATCTGGTCCCACAATTTGTCTGACTACTTTTTCTACCTCTTCTCCATTTAAATTATAACTCAGCCTCATTCCTTGCAAATCTTCTAAGAACTTTCTAAAATTAACTTTTGGATGGGGAATTCCCTCAGTGGCTTTCCGGATATCTTCCGGAGTCCAGGATCTATACACTAGAATAGTTGGGTCCTGACCTTCTTGCCCTGCCTGAGGATTAGGCACTTCTATAAGTGGGCATATTTCTTCTTCACTCATAAATCATGAATTTCTACCCATTTGATATAACTCAATGTCCCCTTTTGAGTTTCCTGCCCGTGTTCGAGACCTGGTCTCAACGGGCTCTCTAATAAACGGTTTTGCTTTTGTAGTGTCTCTACTTACAGTGACAGCAGGATATCGCAGGGGTGGACTAACTTGTTCACTTGCCTCATATTCTGTTAAGGGAGGCGGAGGGGCTGACACTATTATTAAGTTATTGTCCTCCTTATCTAAAAACATTGCTTTTGAATTATTACTCTTTTGTTCCCTTCAGTTTACTTCCTCAATCCACCTATGTGCCTGAGGAATTCCTAATTGATGTTGCTTTTTTTCCCGATCTCTAGAATCGGTTTTAAGCTGTTTGACAAGTTTGACAAGTGAGGATTTTTCTAGTTTACCATCAAATTCATACTTCTTAACCCATTTTGAGTAGTATTTAATATTATCAGCACGCTGTGACTGCATGTATTTCGCGTCTTTGGTTAACGGCGGATTTTGGGACCTTTTTGTACAATTATTACCCATTTTGTTCTACCCTTTCAATCGTTACGTAACTCCTTATTTTTAACGTGGTATCACGGATGTTTTTATAGTCTCTTCAGAATGACTGCCTACCTGCTCTGTTTCCCTGATCTATGACAAGACAGTAATCTTTCTGTCCCTGACTTATAAATAAAGTCTTAACAGAACAAATACAAATCTAGTCCCTGATCTAAAACAGAAAAAGAAGGTAGATTCACCTTACCTGAGCCTTCGTGATTGATCACCTGGTTCGAGTAAACCCGTCTTTCAGTTGCAGATCAGAAAGTGACTGGCCTCTTTTGTACGACAATTCAGTCGAAGGACTTTTCAAGTAAGAAGAACTAATGTGGTTTCTTCCTTGTACGGTTTCAAGACACCTGGCCTGTATGATCTGAGGTGAAGTGAAGATTTCCAGTCTGAAGGACCAATCTGTCAAAGGAAAAAACTTCAAAGACCAATACACGTAAGGTTCAGTTAAGGCACTTTTAATTGACTTGCCGCAAGGAGACAAAAACATGCAAATACAAGGATTTGTCTAACTACTAACAGGAAGTATGTTCATTCTTATACTATTTTACAAGACATGGCCTTCTCAGCTGACGTAATCAAACAAAACTTTTAGCATTGTTCTACAGCAGATGTTACTCAGATTTTCTGCTGACATGACTAGATTTCTGAGAAACTTTTGAGAAAAACAACCTGGCCTTGGTGACCATTAATCCGTTTACAAGCGTCTATTGTACAGTGTTACATTTCAAGGTACTTTTCTAATTCAGATACAAGCAAATGCTGATCGCAGTTCATATTTTCAAGCAGGCTTTGTACTAATTATCTGTAACTTCTACAGCTGTGTATTTTCTCATGGCACAGCGGAACTTCTTGTCTAAGTTTCATACAAGTAGTATTGTTCTATTCATTATTTTCCTAACGCAAGCAGAAATCACCTGCTTCTCAGTAAATCTCCAAGGCACAAGCAAGATTTTAGCTAACAATACAAGGTCAGAAAGTGACTGCAGTTTGTACAGATTTATGCAGTATGAAATAGAATAAATGTGTTAACCCTTTTCAAGCTCTAAATGCACTAAGCATATTGCTAATACACACATTAATACATATTTTTCCAACAGAAGCAGTGACTACCAGTTTAACTTGCTGTCACATTAGTTTAGCACAAATTATTTGGCCGAGGTGCTACCACAGTAAAATGACAAAATGATCAGTAATCTACATCTGTTACTGCACTCAGACTCAGAATACCTGTAATCGACAGCAAATGACAAGTGCTAAAGACAGTAAAGGCAACTGCAATAAGTGACGGTTTGTTGAAAACAGAGATATTACAACCTCAGTTTCAGCACTAATTTACAGATCACAGCAAGAATTAGACTTAGGGTCAGAATGGCCACAACTGTCAAAGGGAACGAAAGAGAAAATAAAAAAATATTCCTACAGCAACAAGGAACTCAATCCTGAGTGATATGGCTCTGTGCATGGGAACTCAGTCCTGAGCATGGGAATTCACTCCTGAGTGATATGTCTCTCTGCATGGGAACTCAATCCTGAGTGATATGGCTCTGTGCATGGGAACTCAGTCCTGAGTGATATGGCTATGTGCATGGGAACTCAATCCTGGGTGATATGGCTCTGTGCATGGGACATCACTCCTGAGTGATATGGCTCTGTGCATGGGAACTCAATCCTGAGTGATATGTCTCTGTGCATGGGAACTCAATCCTGAGTGATATGGCTCTGTGCATGGGAACTCAGGGATATGGCTCTGTGTATGGGAACTCGATCCTGGGTGATATGGCTCTGTGCATGGAACCTCACTCCTGAGTGATATGGCTCTGTGCATGTGAACTCAATCTTGAGTGCTATGCCTCTCTGCAAATGTTCTCAGGTGCACAGAACTGCAGTCATGCATCTGCAATGCTCCATAGCTGTGCTTGGTCATCCACAGGAGTCCACAGGCCATGTATGGACATGACAGAATGGATACTAATGTCTGCTTACTACAATACCTAATAAGTGTCAACTTCAATATCTATTTTCTTGCTTCTACTTTATTAACTCTTGTCATTGCCTGATTCCACAGGGTCACTACTTCTTCATTTTCAATAAGGCTTTGTGCTTTATGTTTCCAATGCATTTCAGATACCCATATGTTATCATGTTTATACAATCTCCTATGTAAAATCCTTGCCACATTTGAGTACTAGAATATATTAGCATTTGAGGAGCTTTAAAAGAAAGAAAATAAGTAATGCTCTGTTTAAGCATTCAGTGTAATGAGAACATTTTAAAAGATTTTTTATTTTGCATTGTAGGCAAACATTCTGGCCCTAACAGAGGGGGTAAATAGGAACAAATGTTGGAGTATAGGAAATTTAAGTAGCAGCTACTGCCTAACACTATGGCACCACCAATGCTGTAGCTCTAACAAGTGTTTTAAGATTAAGAGATGTATAGTTTGCTACATTTTCAAAGAAGTTTTTTTAAATAAGATAAGGTCTTGAAGGAGGGTTGAGGGCAGGCACAGAAATGTGACCTGAAAAGCTGGGGCAGGAGGTAGGGGTGTTTTCCATGCATTAGGCCACAAAGTTGGTGTGCCAGTAGAAGGAATGTCCCTTTTTTCTTTTTTGATCTTCAGTGGCAGAGCTGAAGAACAGGCAGTCATAGACTTAACTGTAATAAGCCGATTGCTTACTTTTGCTGGTTCAAAGTACCAGCTCTGGGCAATGGTTGTACCAGCTTCACTTCTCTGTACAACAACATTGTCCCAGAATTTAAATACACTATCTGTGTACATGTGCAATGCAAGTCATGAAACACAGGAGGGAAGAATGATATTAGCTGGGGACTTAAATTTACCAGAAACAGACTGGAATAATAGTGGTTCTACAACGTTAGTAAGGAAATTATTCACAGTGTATATTCAGGAACAACATCTGTAAAAAAAAAAAAACTACCAGGGGACGGAACATAATAGACATTGTTTGTATTCCCAAAGAAATTACTGTAACTTCAAGTCAAGTTTTACCACCATTGATGTGCAGTGTTCATGGGGTTATAAAGGTTAATTTGTTGTTAGATAATTCTGCCAAACTGAAATCTAAGCCAATACACAGAAAGTTAATTACAGATTACATGGAAGCAGAACAGTCACTATGTAAAACTAACTGGAATTAGGTGTTCAGAGGAAAAACTGCATATGGAATGTGGAACGTTTTGAAAGACAAATTGTTTGATTGCAAGAAATAAAAAAAAAATGTTTAACATCAGGATCTAGGCATATAGCATCAGGTGGATATATTTCCATAAGAACACGATATCTGGTTAAGGTGACAGATGAAAAACTAATAGAAATGGAAGAGGGGTCAAACTGCAACTTTGAAAACTGAAATAAACAAGCTGGGCAAACAGATTAAGCATAGTTTGACACAAGATCAAGAAAATTTTGAAGAAAATTTATATAAAGATATTGAGCATAATAGGAAACCTTTTTATAGATACATAAGATGTGGAAAGAGTAAAGACACAAAAAAATTGATAAACTGTGTGCAGCTTCTAAAATTTATTCTCAGACACAACAAATTATATAGATATATTTACAAAATCTTATGCAAAACAGTTTGGCTCCAAAAAAGGGGTGGTAAGTTGTCGTAGTGACATCCAGGCAACCCCAAATACTGGAATCAAATTAGATTATATTGAAAAATAACTATGCAAACTGGGTCCAAAGAAAGCACAAGGAGGAGACGTTATTAGTAACGATGACCTGAGAACACTTCAGCAAGAACTTACAGTACCATTATATTTTTATTCACTAGGTCATATAAACATGGGGAGATTCCTCAAGATTGGAGACATGCGCTTATTAAACTTGTTTTTAAGGAAAAGGGGAGTAGGACAAACCCAGAGTAATAGACACTTAAGTCTACTTTCATGTTGTGGAAAAATAATGGAAAAGGTGATATTGGATAAGTTATTGTCAGAACTAGACAGGTTGGGACTTGAAACCATATATCAGCATGCATATGTTGAAAACAGATCTATTACCACCTGTAACATGATGTTCTATAACAATATAATAACAGCTATGAATGAAAATTGTGCTGTGATGAAATTTATATAGATTTAACTTCAGCATTTGACAGGGTCATACACATAACACTGATCAATAAATTAGTACAACTAGATATTTATGTACTCTTGATATGATGGATAGCTGCATGGCTTACAAATAGGACATGGCAAGTATCATACAGCAACTGGACAGTTGAAATCCTTGGTTAGAGTCAGAGTGTCCCACAGGACTCTGCCTAGGCCCTTACTATTTTTAGATTGTTTCTTTCAGACCTAACTTTTTCATCTGAGGTGTTCTACAGTCTATATGCAAACAACCTGAAATTGGGTAAACTGATTACATGTGTTACGCGTTTATATTATGCTGTCGAAAACTCAAACTATCGACAGCGTAATAATCAACATGAAAATGTCGAAACCCCCGAACATCAATCACAGAAAAAAAAAAAACTCCCAAATGCAACACAAATTGCTCTATGCAGGGGGGCAAGCCCCACTGCACCCCCACACCCTCCACTACTTAAATATAACAACTCTGAGATCGCATTACATTGCAGTAAATGGAAATCTCTCCTTACGGAGATTTCCATTTACACATGCAATGACTTTCGCTTTCGACATTTTGGTGCCGACAATATCAGCTTGGATATTGTCGGCCTTCAACAGGGTAAAGTAGACCCTGTGTTACAGATAAGGCATGTCTGAAAAATAACTTGACTAAATTGACCATTTGGGCACAGGAGAATAATATGCCTATAAATGCATCAAAAACTAAGCATATGAGATTTGGTAGGCATAAATTGAAAGGTGAATATTTAATACAGCACACAGTGATTAAAACTGTAGACTCATTTAAGGACCTGGGTATAAGGGAAGATTCAGCTATGAGTTTTTCTAATCATATCAACGAATTGGTTAATGATAGTTATAGAAAGCAAACTGTCATCCCATGGCATCAGCATTAACCAATAAAGCATTTCTTTGTGAAAAAATAAGCATTAATTATTGTAATAGCAATCCCTAGCTATACATGCATACAGCAGACACTTGGGTGACAACACTGTTACCTACCTGAACATTCAGAGACATTCTGACACAAGTGAGTCTAAGAAGTAATGGCTGGATTTCGACAGACTACCAAGATCATAATGTACAGAACACTGCCTAAATTGCACAAGCCACATAAGATGTTATTTTACAATTGTGACAGTGCCCATTTGAATGGATGACATCAGCACTCTTTCATATGTTGCTGTTCTTCTAAAAAAGTATGAAGGGGGTTGAACTACACAGAAACAGTAGACATCTACACATACTGCATGCATTAGACAACATCTTTACAATAGACAGACACACGTGTACAGCAGTCAATCACTGCTGCATTCAAACCTCCTTGCTCTGTACCTATGCAGTCTTGGGAGCACAGTATCAAGAGCCTGCACCACAGGATAACTCATGTGACCACTCTGATGCAGTTCATTTTTGATAGTGTGATGTAAGCATTGTATTTCCGAACCTGGGTATTGCCTGGGGTAATACAAGTTTATAATGTAGTCCTCTGCTAGTGAAAATACATCACCTAAGTGAAAGTTTACATAACAGGTATTGTCACACACACAATTAGACCTGACAGCACACATAGTCACATTAGTTAAACAATGTTGAATTTGAACCCCCTACCTATCTAAATGCACAACCTAGAGAGCACACTAATAATTGCAAGCACAGCAAGATAGGTGTGACTCTTAAGGGGGGAGAAATTTCACTTTTGACAGGATGATCTCATCAGTGCGTTACAGAGAAGAATGTTGTATTAAAAATAGGATAAACTGCAGAGGGACTTGTGTCCAAAGTTAACGTTTTCTCCTGAATTGAAGTAGACACAGCAGATCTGTTGTTGAAACTTTACTTCCCTGATACTAGAACCACAGACACACAAGTCAACTGCTGTCAGATTTGAACCACTTACCTAACTAGTTACATAATCTAGAGTACACAGTCTTAGCTGTAAACTCTATAGGAAAATATTGCTCTTTATGAGGAAAGACTGCACTTTTGAAATCACTGTGCTGCACAGAAGATGTTTATGGTAAAAGCAGGATAGGGGGATACAATACTTGCCCAGGTTAAAATTTCCCCATGACTGGAAATTGAAACAGTAGGTATGTATGTATGTATTTATGTATGTATGTTCAGGAAGCTATATGTATCTCATATTGCCATCATCCACACAACTTCATTACAGTGAGCTTTGAACCCCCCACCTATCTAGTTACACAATCTAAAAAAACAGCATTAGCCACAAGTGCCACAGGAGAAGTTAAACTCCTAAGGGAGAGAGTGTACAATTGACACGATGACATTATCATTGTGTTGCAGAGAGAATGTTTCTTTTAAAAGTGGGGTAAAGTAAAGAGGGAGCTGTCTAAAGTTAAATTTATTCTCCTGAATGGATGTGGGCACAGCAAATTTGACACTGAGGCATTATGTACCTTTCATTAGACCTCACCAAACACACACACATGAGTTTACCACTGTAAGAACTGAGTCTCCTACCTTGGTAGTTACAGAATGCAGAAAATATGGTATGAATCACAAGTGACACAGGAGAAGTCTGACTTGAATGATGTAAAACTGTACATTTGAAATTAGTACAACTTCACTGTTTAGAACTTCTAGTAGTGTACAAAACAGATTTTGGGGCAATTGCATGTGTGTAGACAGGCCAGAGTAATAGCACTGTACTTTTCCCATGTAAAATGTAAATACTGTCATTCATGTACACTGTGTTTATATGAGGGCATGTACCTGACGCACAGTATGGGTATTCAGTGACAACCACTGTTTTAAAACAATGGACTATCAAGCAAGCAAACATTCATGTCAGTTCATTCCGGGAAGATTGCATGGAAATAGTAAACATTTATAGTGTTACTTCCAGTTGTCTTGTCTCATGTTTGCTCAATGTGCCATGACAATACAAAGACACACATTTAAATATGACAGGGCACTTCAGAATAATCATGATGGATTATGTAGGAAAATGTTACCTGTCATTATAACACAGCTGCAGGTACAACCGTTGGAATGGAGACATACATTAACAGAGTGACTTAACTGAATAAACATCAATATGCATTCCAGATACCTTGGTTTAAAAGTTCAGTAAAGACATACAGAATTTGTACAACTTACACAGAGAATTTTTTGTTGTAAATATTTTTTTTTACTCTATCTGAAGCCCAGCACTAGCAAACTCATTTGTGCTGCTGATGGCAAGTTATTAGTGGACGTGCACTTATATTTTGAGGTGTTGAACTTAGAATAGGAATTGGATCAAGCATGCTATTGCTGGAAACATTGTTTAGGGAAACCAGTTGGAATCAAGGAGCTTGAGTGGATGACACACATGAGGTGTGGAGAGGTGGACAGCTGGTGACAGGAATACACATACAGACAAGAAAAACTACTTTTAGTTCATTTTTGAGCCTATATCTGTTATGTTACTGTTTGCTTTATCATCATAATAATTCAGCAGGATCTGTACAAGACAGTGTTCACAGTAGGGAGCAGCACATTAATACAACAGCAGGATAATGTTTTGTTAAAAATGTGTAGCTAACACTTGCACCCACAGGAGTTATACAAAACATTCAGAAACACTTTTACAAACATATGGATTTGAATCTTGACAGAGTCCCGAAAACATTCTACAGACTTGAGTATTATCTAACCACACTACATTGCAACACATACTTCATGAAGATCACATATGACAACAGATTGAAAAAAGGTGCGTGTATGTTTAACTCTTCATTATCCTCATGATAATCTCAAACTGTGTCGTCAACTCCTCAGCTAGTTCAACAGAAGATTAGCCTAAAATACAGTATTTATTTATTTATTTTATTTATTTTACATTTGTTAACTGGGAAAGTCCAACTGGACCCACATCAATTTTCAGCAGAGGCCCGGGAGAAAAGCTCCAATAGCATGTCATAAAGAAATTACACAAGAATATCATACAGAGATATAGGTTCCATAGAAACATAAGTTATTATAGCAATAACCCACATCTGGGTGTGGGTAATGCTGAATTTATCCACGGTTGGTGTGGCTTGGTCATGAGGGTGAAGCCTGATTGGCCAAACAAAGACAACCGTGGGTAAATCCAGCATTACCCACACCCAGAAGTGGGTTATTGCTATACTAATAACATTATTTAAGAAAAAAAATAATTACTTTTCTTAAATAATGGCATTGTATAATGCCTCCTTGCTGCCCTTCCACAGCTGTCTGGTATTCTGCGGCAGTTCTGATGTACTGCACATGTGTATACTTACGCAGTACATCAGAGCTGTGGGCAAAAGCAACGGAGAAAGCAAGATCTCTGTTGCTTTTTACAACCTGTCTCGCTATGTTAAACGAGTTTAACATAGCGAGACAGCTTTAAAAAAAGCAACAGAGAATCTCCATTGCTTTTTTTAAAGCTGTCTCGCTATGTTAAACCTATTTAACATAGCGAGACAGTTTTGAAAAAAGCAATGGAGAAAGCAAGATTTCCGTTACTTTTGAAAGTGTCTCGCTATGTTAAATGGGTTTAACATAGCGAGACAGCTTTAAAAAAAGCAACAGAGATGCTCCGTTGCTTTTTTTAAAGCTGTCCCGCTATGTTAAACTCATTTAACATAGCGAGACAGGTTGTAAAAAGCAACGGAGATCTTGCGTTCTAAGTTGCTGTAAAAAAAAAAAGATTTATACTAATGGACCAAGTCCGGGCGACCGGACCTTTTTCCATTACTATAACTCTGATTTACAACGTGCATGCTGACCAATCAGCGTGCACATTTTGGAATATTAATGGGGGGGGGGTCATTGTATAATTATAGGTTAACAATTCCTTTAGTAAAGTCAGCATACTGCATTCTAATAGTAGGGTTTATATAGAATATAAAATATAAACACAGAAGAAATGTTATTTTTTCTTTCTAAATTATGAGTACTCTCAATATTTTGTTGTAGAAATAACCAGTGATTATTAAGCTTTACAGTGAAAGGAATTAGGGGACCTTTAGTAGAATCCTTGAACATGGCATTGGCTCAAATTAACCTGGGGAGTAGCATGAATAAAGCCAATAGCTTGAGAAGTGGGTTCTCAGGAGTTCCTTAAATTGAATAGTGGAGGTAGTGGAGGTTATTTGGCTAGGTAGTGAGTTCCAGATTTTGGCAATAGTGCAGGCAATGATAGATTTGCCAGCATCATTTTTGTGTCTGATAATGCTTATTAGGTTCTGAGAACTAGATCATAAGGCTCTGGTAGCGATGTGGGGGTTAATTATATTTTGAAGTGCAGGTTTTTTTTCTGGAAGGTAGAAGAGATTATGCGCTATTGTGAGTTGATTAAACAGAAGTAGTTGAGATAGCTTGAGCCAATTGAGTTGGTTAAGGGTGAGACAGTGGTGGGATTTGTATGAGGTTTCAGTAGCGAACTTGGCTATTTTGTTATAAAAGATTCCATTTTGCTCAGATTACTCTGGCGGAGATTAGTAAGGATGGGAGAGGTATAGAGAAGGATGGATAAGAGATGAGTTCTTGCAATAGTAGCTTTGGTTTGTTTAGTTATAAAGTGGTTGTTCCTATAGAGAACTCCTAGTTTTTTATTAACATTCTTAATGGTTTGTGCTATATGGATGTCAAATTTGAGGTTATTGTCTATTTCTACACCAAACAGTTTAGTATGTGCAGTTGGAGTGATTTAAATATTATCTTTGGAGTGAATGGTGAAAGTGTTGTTGAGGGGGGGGATCATGACCTGGGCTGAAAAGAATTAATTTAGTTTTTTTGGGGGTTAAGAATAAGTTTGATGTTTGTGAACCATGTTTTGGCTAGATTAAAAGTATTTTGGATGAGGATTTGCAGTTCCTTTAATGTGGGGGCAGCACTTATAAGGGTGGTGTCATCTGCGTATTGTACTACTGATGCTGTGAGTGAGGAGGAATTTATTTGGTTGGTGAATAGTGAGAACAATAGTGGGCCAAGGATGGATCCTTCAGGGACACCTACAGAAACTGGTAGCAGGGGGGACAGCTGGTCATGCCATAGGACTGGCTGCTGTCAACCAGATAAGTAGCTAGTAAACCATGATATAGTGAAGGAGCTGAGGCTTAGGGTAGATAAAGTTTGGAGAAGAATGTTATGGTCTACCATGTCAAAGGCTTTAGATAAGTCTAAGAAAATGTAAGATGCAAATAGTCCCTTGTTTCTGTTGTGGTTAACTCTATCTGTAAATGATAGTAATGCTGTGGTGGTGCTGTGGCATGGTCTAAAGCCATGCTGGGTTTTGGAGATTAAGTTGTTTTGTAAGAGGTACCGAAGTAGTTGGGAATGTACAACTCTCTCTAATATCTTGGATAGAGGTGAGAGTACTGCGATTGGGCGGTAATTGGTGAGTTCTAAAGAGTTGCCCCCTTTGTGCATTGGAATAATGCGTGATGTTTTCCACAGGGTAGGGACTTTGAATTCTGCAAGTGACCTGTTTATGAAGATGGACACGGGATAGGCTATGGCGTCTGCTGCGATCTGAAGGAATTTGGCTGGTAGGGTGTCAGCAGCTAGTGTGGTCGGTTTGAGTTTCTTAAGGAGCTTTGAAATAATTTTAGTGGGTACAGAGTGTAGGGAAAAGTTGGTGGTATTGTTTTGAATAGTAGGGTGGGTTTTGCTAGCACCTGGTATAAGGCTGCTAGTGGTATTGAGGGCATTGGTAAGGGTTAGGACTGTTTCGGTAAAGAACTTGCTAAATTGTGTGGGAATGTTGTCATGTTTGTTTGGTAATACTGGGGTTGGGGTGGGGATTTTACCTGGGTGGATTATGCCATTTATTGTAGCCCAAAATCTTTTAGGGCTGTTGGCATATTTTTCCTGCATGTTTTTGTAGTAGTTACTTTTATCTAGTTTGATTTATTTTTTGGCTTTGTTTCAAAGTTCTTGGTAGGTTTGCTGCATATTACTGGTTTGTTCTTTTGATATTGACTGACGCCTCTCTTTCATTGTAGTCTTAGTATCTTTAGTTAGCCATGGAGCATAGTTAGCATAGTTAGCTTTTAGTCTTATAGTTCTGGAGGGGGCATGACAATTTAGGATTTGCAGGAAAGTGGAGTTAAAGTACTGTACGGCATCATCTAGAGATAGTAGTTTTAGGGGTGTCCAATTACAGCTTTGTAGTGAATTGATGAAGTCAGTTGTTTTAAATGTCTTTTTATGTATTACTCTGAGGTAGGGTTGGCTAATGTAATGGGGTCTGTTCTGAATTAGGTAGGTTGGTTGATGATCACTTAGACTGGCAAGTAGACAGCCAGGGTGCTATGCTAGACTGGGGTCAGATAGAATCCATTCTAAGATGGAGTCGCATTTTGAGGTTTTGTCTGTTCTGGTTGGGGTGGATATAATTTGGGTAAATCTATGGAGGTTAATGTGGGTAGTTGGAGTGTGGCTAGAGCAGTTCAGCCAGTCAATATTAAGGACACCTAATAGTACAGTTTCTTGAGGCATGGAGTTTGAGATCCAGTTTAGCAGGTTTTCCATTATATTAGTGTTATTGCCTGGTGGAATGTAGCCACCTGCAATAATATGCTTTTTGAGTTTAGTTTTAATTTAGCAAGGATTAATTTAACATCTTTGATTTCTTGGATGTTATAATCAATTTGTTCAATGGTGAGATGATTTTGGAACAATACCGCTATGCTGCCTCCCTTTTTCTCTACTCTATCTCTGCGTATTATGTTATAGCCAGGGTCTGCAATCTCATTATTATGGTGTTCTGGTTTAAGCCATGTTTCAGTTAGCACTGCTATTTCTGGTTTATATACAGCTAGAAGGGCGTGAAGGTCCTGAATTTTGTTAAGTATACTTCTTGCATTTATGTTAATGAAGAGGAGAGAGGAGGTAGGTCTATAGTATAGGGGGGGCTGGTTGATTGGAGTCTGTGTAGGGTGTTGTGGTGGGGCCTGGATTAGGGTGAATCTCACCACAGCGAATGAGTTTGTGGAGTAGGTGAAGATACAGTTTAGTTAGTTTGTGTAGTAATTTAGTATGTTTTAATGAGGAGTGAGGGTTAGTTCTGACTGACAGTTTGTAGTGGGAGTAAGAGACTGATCTAGAGGAGGTGAGGTCTAGTGGTGTGATGGGGAAGTTACAAAGATTCAGGGGAGTGGATAGACGTTTGCTTTGCCATTGTGGGGTGGTACTGATATGTAGTGGAGTGTGGTAAGAGGAGAGGTAGGAGATCAGGAGAAAGATGATGATAGTGCATAGGTAGTGTAGAGTTTTTATTAAATGGGACTGTTGTTTATAGCTCATCATGTTTGGTGAAGAGTGTTTAAGGGTAGTGTCTTAAAGTAAGTGAGTTTGATATACTAATAATGAGTGATAGTAAGGGTGTGGTAAAGGGTGTTGGTTTGTAAGTGATATGCATGGTGTGAAACTCTGGGTGGAAGGGAACTGATAGAGGGTGTGGTGTCTAACTATAAATGTAATTGATATGGGGTGGGTGGGAATGGGGGTAGGGTAGGGGAGCAGAGTGAGCATAATGAACGGAGCGGGGCAGAGCCAGTAGTCCAAGACACTGGAGAGTTTGGGAGACTATCAGTGTTATGTGAAAGAAAGTCTATTACTGCAATATGTATCATATACTACAGTAGTATAAAAGGCAGCAGAGTTATGTGGATGAAGGTAAAAACTCACAAGATTTTGGCATTTATTGTGTACTTCCATTTACCTGAGTTGCCAGACATTGTGCAAATGCAGAGGAGAAAGACTGATGACACAGAACAGGGAGATACATAGACACAGGGACAAATAGGCAGGCACCAACTGGCTTCTAACAGAAGGAGGATTATAGTGACTCATAACAATATGGAGGCAACAGCTGCACATAAAATAGTGTACTAAAAACAGTCAGTAACACTTAGCTAATGCCTGAATTAGAACCCTTGAAAGTAAGCAAAAATCATGTTATAGATCTGAGTATCAATGCATCACACCACAAAGGAACACGTAAACTGCTGGTGTTCAAAAAATATAATTGAAGGTGAGAGAAACCACTTATTAAAGCAGAAGGGATGAACAGAATGAGAGAGAAATTGACAGAGAAATAGCAAAAGTATTTTGTAAGACCATCTGTATTGTGTGTGACTCTTACTTATTGCCCCATTATTACTCAGTCATGCTCTGTACAATAAAGTGCTTGTTACAGGGAGCAAGAAGGGGTAGAAAAGTACAACCAAGATTAAGACATAACCAGGATAAGAGTAGCTTAGTAAGTCAGGGGCTGGAATGTTTTTACAAATGCTTTCTTGCTGCATTATTCAAATGCTCTTTTAATGAAATGTTGTAAATGGAGATAAATACAGATGTTTGCAGTTAATCATATGATAGGAATCTAAAATGTCATGAAAGAATAATTTGACATACAGCTGTAATCAAACTCATGACATTATGCAAAAACATTAGTCTATAGATAGCGGGCTTATCTCAACATGCCACAATTGGAACTTTCAGCTCATTACAACCTACAGCTTAAGAATTGTTACTGTTACTGCTTTAAAGTCGTACTTTAATCAACCTTTACTCTGTGTTCCAATAGCACAGCAGATTTAAACATGTTTATGTGAAGTGAATGTTGCTAGTTTGGCAGAAATTAAAATCTTCAGCTTTTGCCATAGGAAGTTAAATGGCACTCACCACCACTCAACATCAGTGTGTGATACCAACCTTGTGCAAATGCTGGGGAAAACAACTAAAGGGCTGTCAATGGGCTATTTATATCTGCGTGTGTTGTATGTGAATCAAAGTGAAGAGCTATGTATTAGTTTTGAGATAGATGAATGTTGGGATATGTGCCTAGGAATGAAAGGGTCAGGTAGGTTGGATAAGTTAGGTAGCAGGTTCAGAGATACAGGACATACAATACAGACAGTAATGCTGATGGACACAAAAGGTTGGGTAGCATGACTGGGAATAGGTAGAGGACTGTGGAGGTGCATTCAGATCCAGCTTGAGAGCAGTGAGAATCTAATCCTCAATCTCTGAACTGTCATCACTATCTCCAGTGTCAGTTGCCTGGATCAGTGCTGGCTATGGCATAATTTTGGCATTGCAATACAGGACCTTTGTAACCCTGCTGATTTGGGTAGCAAAGCCACTATAGATAATGCCCTTCCCCAGCCATGTCAGCTCCTGGTAGGTGCCAAAATCCCCAACTCCAGTACTACTGCTCTCAGAGGTTACAGTTGCACCAGCAGCCGGGGAAGAGGTCCCTGCTCAGATGGAGCATTAAGGGCAGGAGTTGTGGAGGCAACACTGACAGATTGTGACTCAGATGTGCTGGGTGTCTGCTGCCTGTGGTGGTGCTACTTCAGCCACTGGTGGAGGTACAATGGGCCAAACTGCAGTGGTCAGTTTACCTCCCTGTGCTGGTAGTCATTTTGTTTTCAGCAGCAGTGTATTAAAAACAATAATAATATGTATATGAAAAAGAGAAAGAGGGAGGTGGGAGACAAAAAAAACAGCTTATTAGATCAATGGCATGTCACATTACTTAATTATTTCATTATATAAACCAACATGAGAAATACATATGTACACCTTGATGACATCCAGATATGATGGGAATGCATTAATGTGTCATAATATCAATCAATTACAGTGGAATAATATAACTAATGGAATTGTGTATTTCACTGTGCCATATCAGCAATCTGCTTTCTAAGATAATACTTGCATTTGCTAAAACTTAATTGTTAATGTCGTGCAGTATTGTATTTCATATCTGCTAAATAATGTCCTGAAAAAATCGAACGTGTGTTTCTGGATATTGAACCCACACATTATTAAGCTGATGCACTCATTGCCTAATGCAATCACCAAGAGCTACTGGAATATTTATGCATGCTTGATATCAGGGGTAAGGTAAGTCTGCTCAAGATGATATAGAGTGATGGACTGAAAATACTTCTCTACCTTACATTCAGACCTGATGCATCCTTACCTCATGACTCTCTGAGATGAGTTAGTCTCTCTTCATATACATCATGGTTTTCTGCTATCTCTGCTGCAGCTGTTCAGCAGACAAAAGAAAAAAATAGATATGTGAAAGCATGATGAATAATTGAGTTGTTTGGCTAATTAATGCAACATTATAGACAGGTGGTGGGATAATATAGTTAAACAACCGAGGGGTGTTGAGGTCCCACTTGTGCTTTTTCATGCCACTGTAGTGGAGGAGACATTGTTCTACAGCCCATGGGATACCAGTTGCACTGGAGATATCAATGTCAAGCTTTTCCAAGCCTCAGTCTTATACTGAAACCTGGTATAACCCCCCTGCAGCAGCCTACAGCTGTATCTCTTCACAAGGCGTGCCATAACAATTTTGGATTCCTCAGCACCCCACCTTTTTGCTCTAAATAGATAATCATGCCTGCCATCACCAGCAACATCTGCAGCAGTCAAGCTAGAAATATAGGTCTGAATTGACACCCAGTTGAGATCTCACATGTAACAGTTTGTATGTAAAGACGCACAGCCTTGCCAGCTGCATTTTCCAATTAGAAGCACATCAGTGGGTCTCTAAACACACTGGCACTGAGAACATCAAGAAGCACAGAAGGTGCTAACATGGCAGTGAGGTCTGGCCATGTGTGATGCTCAGATGAATGGCATGTGTTCCATGGTCAAGGAGGATTATGGTGTTGGTTATAATCATGGTTCTATGGAAGAAAAATGGCATAACTTATGACATACCGGCTTGTTGGGAGTTATTCACCAGTAAAACTGAATAGTACCACATGGGAATGGCAAACAAGAAAAGGAAAAAGGATAAAATATTAAAGTTTGCTCATTAACTGTCATTGCCACATGAGGACTTATGTTTGAACATAGTAACTAGATGTATACTAATTTAAGACTGAATGGAGAAATACATTTCTGTGTAAAAGGTAGTGTTTGTGTTTCTAAACGCATCTCACATTCATGCAGTTGCATAACCTGAGTAAGACAAGGTGAGTTAGGCTACATACATACTTCACAAGATATATTGTCATAGACATGTACTTATGATATGTGAGAAATCAATAATTATAATTCAGATATTGTGCATATTATACATGTGCATGATATATCCATTATATTGGGCCTCTATAGCAAGCAGTAATAAAACGTGTTGCAACAAACAAAGTTATGATACTCATGTCCATTTATCGTGACATTCCTAATCAAAATGTTGTGACAAACGTCATTCTGAACTCCCCATCCCAGAAAATCATCTGCCATCTGCATTCAAACCCTGCATCAGCTGTCCTCTTTTATTAAGTTCACTTCACGTCACACCTTTTGCTACATAGTTAGCTGGCAGGTGAAATGTACTCACTGAACACTATCCAGACAGCTAATGCCCATGCACTGGTGCCAGGCTTTTTTGTGTGACAGCAGGTAGCCCAAATTAACATTTTCAACTTTTTTTTCCTTGGGATGAAAACTATGCTTACATGCTGCTGACTGGAGTGCAAATGCAAAAAGCAGTATATATTGTTTTAAATACCAAATTAACACATTTAATGGATAGATGTAGCAAGGAAAAATATCATTATAGCATTAGCATGACACAGTCATCCTTTTCACATTTGCTTGCAACATCACAAGTAGCATTTAAGTTACTCATAACCTGGTAAACATTGTGGTATGCTAATTACAGCATAATCAGCTGAACTGTATGCTAATCTGCAAATCCAAGATGGAGGAGCTCTTCAACAAGCTATAAAGCAAAATCTGAATCATCTTATTAGTAAGAAGCAAATGTTTAGCACTACGTTTACCTATTTTAGTAATACATTTCAGATTATTATGTTTAAAGGTTCTTATATTATTGTTAATTTCAATATTAAACATAATTTGCAGAGTAATATCTTGAAAAGTTTTATAAACAAGCATACTTTTTCTATGTAAATATCCATACGTGACAAAAAACAAATACAAATGCTCACTCTCAGACTGATAATCTAAGTGTTTCAAGGAGATTATACTTTTTGTAAATCTCCTTTGAACCCTTTCTAAATAATTTAAATTGGCCCGTATATATGTACAGAGTGTGATATCATATTCAATAATTGAACGTATCTAAGATTAAAATAAATCAGTTAAATGATATTCATTTCTCATTGTAAGATTTTTACACAAAAAGCCTATATACCTAACTGCCCTGCTGAAACTGCATCAACATGTCGATTAAAAGGCAAATTGGAGGAGACATGAATACCCAAATCTCGATATGTGTTCACTTCCTGAAGTTCAGATGATGATAAAAAAATAGCATGTCTGTAAATCTTATTTGAAAAATAAATTACCCTACATTTGTACATACTAAATGTAAGGTCAACATCAAGTTTCCAATTATACATACTTGAAAGATTAATATTAAGCTGCTCAAAATCAGATCTGTTTTGAATTATTAATCCTATTTTGCAATCATCTGCATATTTAAATATCTGAAATGTATCACTCTTTGCTATGGTAGAAAATGCAATAAAAATTGCCCCAAGACTAAACCTTGAGGTACGCCTGATCTAACAGGTAAATAGTCAGAATAAACATTATTTATGCTAACTCTCTGTTTCCTACTACTCAACTGTGTCATTATCCATCTAACTATATAACAGTTCAAGTGTGTTTTTGAAAGATAGAGGATTAAATTCAATAAACCCTACATGGCTCACCAAAACCATGTGCATGTTGTGGTGCAGAGTGCACATGGTAGCATTCTGATTTGTATTCAGTAAGCAGCTCTACATGGAGTTTAGAGCCACACAAACCTGGTAAACAATGTGGCATGCTGATTACAGCATAAGCAGCTGAACTGTATGTTAATCAACCAATCCAAGATGGATGAGCTATTCAGCAAGATATAAAGCAATAATGTACACTCAGTGTAGGTTTAGGCCTCAAATTCTAAATCCATTTGAATACAGCCATGGAAACCAAACCACATGAAAAGAATGTTATGGGCTGCTGCTAGATTTCTGCATGTTTATGTGCAAGAAGCTGAAGTCAATGCTGCTGCTACTGGTTACAGACCTCATCCAAGAAAATGAAGGGTGTTTAGACCCAGTTTAACATTTCATGGTCTGCATGAGGTTAAAATAGTAGAACACTACAGGGTGGATAGAGACACACTACAGGAACTCTGCAACCTCTGTCATCCTCAACTGAGAGCTAGGGCAAACTAAGGGGAACCAATACCTGTGGAGACTAAGGTATGTGTAGCACTTAAAACTTTAGCTACAGGAACCTTCCAGAGATCAACATGGGACATGCTAGGGGTGTCACAGGCATCAGCATCCAGGATCCCATATACATTTCTGAATGCTATGCTATAGCATGGCAGTGACTACATATATTTTCCCCATAACTCCAAGGACAGAGCTACAAATATGTAGGATTTCTACCCCATAGCACACATCCCTGAAGTCTTTGGTGCCATATCCTGCAAGCACATTGACATCAAACCACCACCTACAGAACAGGGAAGGGTCTACATTAACATAAAGGGCTTCCACTCCATTAACTGCCAGGTTGTGTGTAATGCTAAGAGAATCATCTTGAATGGGTGTGCTGGCAACCCCAGCAGTTACCATGACTCCCATATCTGGCACAACTCACAGCTCTAGCAGAGGTTTTATGGGGAGATATTCCACAAGGCCATTTACTGGGTGATGCAGGGTATGCACTGAAACTATGGCTGATGACGCCCATCAGAAATGCACACACACATATGGAGGAATGTTATAATGAGGCACATTCTCATACAAGAAATATCATTGAGCATGTATTTGGGCTGCTGAAGTCATGTTTTTTGTACTTAGGTACACCTGGGTGGCCTTCAGTATGTTCTCAGTACTTGAGCTGAAATAGTCACTGTCTGTGCTATCCTACACAATATAATTCTGAGAAAACAGCTGCAACAGAAACACCAAGGGGAAGAAGTACGCATTCCACCACCACTGGCAAGGTCACCACAGCCACAATCAGGTGAGGACTCAGAGGGGGAACAACCAGCTGCTGTGGGTGTAGGTAGATGTAAAAGTGCATAATACACCCTTGCTCCAGCCAAGAGGTAACGGATAGCATTCATGCTCACCACCTAAGGGGTACAACTTTCATCCTATGCACATACTTACAGCAAAATGAATGCCTTGTAATGCTCACAACCTTTACTTACCCATGTAATGGCCGTGTACTGCTGGCATCATATAGAGTCAGCCCTGAATTAAAACAGTTGAAACTGCAGGACAATCAAAGTATGTCTTGAACCTGGAACAGGTAAATAAATGGGTAAAAACACACATGAATGGCAGATACTTGCATACTGTTAGATGCAAATGTATCTAAGTAGAAGGTGTGAGTCATCCAGCAATGACATCAATATGTGAAGGCACTGACTTATGTCAATATTTTTCTGCTAATAGACTGCATGCATCAAAAACACACATAATACAAAAAACATTCCCAAGTCTCTAATTATCCATACATTCTCACAACTGGAGTAATAAGCTAGAGTGATGTATCAATGACTTCAAGGTAGTAATCCCAACAGTAAAAAGGCTGTAAGAAAGCAATACAATTTTCAAAATAGCATTATCAACACATATATACTAAGCATGCAATCAGTTATGCACCCTGTGCATCAGGAAATACACACACACACACACACACACACACACACACACACACACACACACACATATATATATATATATATATATATATATATATATATATATATATATATATCCCTGAATCAAAAAGAAACAAGGTGATGGCACAGTTATCATCATTTGCACAGGGTGTTGTTTGAGGGGGCAGGAGGCCAAGGCTGACACAAAAGTTGTGAGTGTGTGTGAGTAAGAAAGACAGACAGGCAGAAATGTAGCTAATTATCAAATTATCAATGAGACAGAATGGCCTGCAAACCTCACAAATGCCTTATGCACCTGCTATTTCTGTGTATCTGTATGTACACACAATGTGAAATGTGTATATGTGTGCCTGCAAGAACACAGCCAAGCCCTGTGCTAGCTGTACATCCAGGCATTTCAGACAGGTGTGAGCCATGCATGGTAAAGATATCAGTTCATTATTGTCATCTGCAACTGCGAGAACTGGCTCTGCAAGGAGATGTACTGGCACATCCATGCCCATGGTCAGATGTGCTGCTTCTACCCAGATGTAATTGATGTGTGCTGGATGAGCTCCTCCATTGACTATGCCCAGGTCCCTGACTCCATGGCCTATAACCTCTGCATCTGTTCACCTCAGTCATTGATGAAGCTGTGGAAGGAGTGCCACTATGACAGCAGGATGGGCATAGCCATGTTGGCTAACAGCAGATGATGCTGCTGACCTATGGCCACATGGAAGCTTTTCATTCCATAACAGGTACTGCTCATTCCAGTGTATCATTCATCTGATCCATTGAATCAGCCACACAGCAGAAGCAGTCATGCATGTCAACCTGTGCCACATCTACAACCCTAAACATTTCCTCAGAGGCCCTACTGGAACATGCTCCTGCCTCCATGATGGCCCTAAAGATACATCAAGTGGCACATAACAACACATCAGGATCAGGTGGAGAGTGCCCCTACCAACCTTCCTGCATGTTACCTCACCCACACTTTGGCTATGTTCAGAGTTAACTGTTAATGAAGCCACAGTAAACACAGTACCCTGATCAAGTGTGTCACCCTCAACCTGTCTAATATCTGAGGGCTCAGTGGAATGGTTATGCATAGGCATACTGACTGTATCTGAAGGAATTACAGGGAATGGGTGAATCACAAGCTCAGTGTCAGATTCAAAGTCTGCATCCCTGACTGTGCCTCTGTTCAGCCACCATTATCATCATCAGAGCCTACCAATAGTCCAAAATCTGGTGGCAAGAGTCCTACAGTTCCATTGTCAGGATCACTTGTGATAATAAGCAACAAACAAATGAATTAAATTACTACTACACTAAATATTATACCAGTTTATATGATAACAAAGTAACACTGGTCACACAGTCGCAGATAACACAGCAATACAGACAATCATTACACCCACCTCACCCATGCAGATAATTTATATATCTAAAGAAAGGTCATTTGTTTGAAAATAAAGATGTGCTTACTATGCACAGAGTCTCAAACCTTTGTTGCGAGGATGGCCCTGCAAGAAATGAAACAAACATATGATGCCAATTAACCATCACAATGAGAGTAACACAAGGGAACAATGAATATACAGTCATCTATGTGTCCTATAAGAACCAGCTGAAACTGAAACTTGGCAGGCACATCCACCAACACCCATATGTACTGAGCAACTGTATCTTATAACTATATTAACTTATCAATAGGTGCAGAAAAAACATCCCAGGAAGTATTAGTCAAATATTATATTTTAATAAACAAGCAAATATAAAACTTGCCATACTTAAGATTACTTGGAAGCTGCTCTTGGGACACACTAGTCCTCAAAGCCACATCAGCACTGACATCAAGTACACTGTGTGAAGTTTCCACTGAGCTGTCTGGATCTCTGACAGTGGACAAGAACTCTTCATTTGGTATTAGTGGGGGATTGGTAGCAGGACCACCCCGCCCCCATAGCCAGCTGTTCTTGGGCCACTACAACTGCTCTCCCCTGGGCTGATGAAATCATATCAGTTGCCAAATGGCACACCTGATCATAATTCCCACTGCAACCTCCTATTGCATTGACATTGTTCATTAACTGGTTCCAAATCTACATTCTGGCAGCCATATCCCCACATCCTCACTCAAACAGAAAAGCTCCATAGTGTCTGAAAGCCTGAATTATCACTTCGTCTTTAGAGTCAACGAAAGGGGGTTACATGGATGTGTAGGCTTGGGTGCTATACTCCTATGTGACATAAAACAGAGAAGGGTAAAACACATAAATATAATGTCTTACTTATGTATACATTTGTCAACATTAAGCACTTGAAGACACTTTTAATTTAGTAAAATTGAAGGCTAAGTGGTTTTCCCACCTCCCCTTCACACAATAACCAAGGTTTGTCCAAACCATGAAATACCACTTAGGTAATATATTATGTTTCCCAATGAAATATCAGTCTGCCTACACATTTTCAACAGAAAAGCACTTAAAACATATTTTTGTTCTTGCAGCACACAATGGAAGGTGACTTCCCCACCAGCACAACAACAAACAGAAAATTTCATACAAATCAATGAGTACCACAGAATTTATTATGTATATGCTTGCCGCACAATTATCAGCATTTGTACACATTTACAACAGAAAAATCAATTTATGATTGGCAATCACTTCTCACTGTGCCCACCAATCCCCTGTTGCGGGCACTGGGCCATCTCAGAAGCATAACACCTGCGTCAGTGACACTTATATCACATTTCTCTCCAACAGCATAGAATATGGTCTGTTCACATTTTTAAAATAATACTTGTGATTAAAGTTTAAACCTATCTTTAAAATGTAAAAGCCTGCCAAAAATGCCTATACTAACAGTGAAGTATAAGAAGTACATACAGATAATAGTTTCATTTTCTGGTGGATATATAAATAGATTTGTAGCATTTTACAAAATCTGGAATGCACTTGAACAATATAAGTATACTTTAGTCAAATTAGAAGCCTTCTTTACAGATAAATCACCTTCTAAGAAATTCCAAACTTCTGTCTTGTCCAAATACACAAGTGTCCTCACCTTGAAGTTCCCTGGCTACATGTTTACCTTTTTATAGCATAGATTCACCCCTCTGAGCATGGTGAAGATGCAAATGAGGTGTAAACTAATTAGAATTGCTGAATACCAAACGTCTGACTTTGTATAGCACATGGAAACATGGTATATGCTCTAAACCATTTTAAGTGTTAATGGTTTACAACTATGAATTATTAGTGTGAGAGAGAAGGAAGGTACTGAGGATAAACTTCCAAAATGTGGAACTAACCAGCAAGCTTTTAAATGAAACAAAACAGCACACATGTATCATACTTGTTTAGTACTAAGCAAACTCTCCTGCCTGTGCTGAAAAATGTTTTTCACTGTCATGTGTTTTTTTATTATAAAGTTAAAGAGAAGGACACAATGTACTATAGATGCATATCTGAAATTACAACAGATATAAAGGAAGAATGAACACAAAACAAAGAGAAGAAAGGGCTGCATTTGTGCAAACATATTCATAAATGGTTGTGTAGTGACTCATTACACTAAATATATAAGCCACGCATGTACATCCAAATGAGAATGTAAAAGTGCATGTCCTGTTAATACTGTAGAGGAAATGTGAATTGCTTGCATGCACATGATTTGATTGGTGCTGCAAAGATGTGTCTGTGGCAAAGAGATATAAGACACTCCCACTGTGTTTTGTAATTTTGTTAATATAATGGTTTAGATCCAGAGCTGTATAATTGTTTAACGTGTTAAAGTTTTTTATTTTTTTTTCTGGCATTAATATTTCTGTGGTGCACTGCCTAGCCCAATGACAGTGAAATGCAGAAATATTTAAAAAATTGATGTCAATTCTTTCAGGAAGCTCAATCACGCTTTGTAGCATTGTGCTGCAGTCAGCACCTTGGATAATTATGACAGCACAGATTACACCTTTGACCCAACTCTGTGTGTAGCACACCTTGTAAAGATAAAACGAAAAAGCCGAGGGAGCACACCAACTGAGTCTAGTACTTCCACAAATGAAATACCACAGCTGTAATAATCCAAATACCAGGTAGAATAGAGCAACAAAAACTTTTTTTAATTTTGCGGTCCTGAAGCAAATTAAGGATGACCCTAACCTAGGTCCATGGCAAATCCTGTTAGAAAAAGAGGAATTACTGTGGCAATTAAGGACGGCCGCACATATAAACCCGGGTCTAAATGAATCTATTTCCTTAACCTGCATATTAAAACTGTTAGCTTTAAGGAGATAGTTATTATCAAAAGGGTAGGAGGTATATATTATACATATTACTTTTATATACATATTTATATACGTGTATATTATTCTATTATAAGGTAATTTAGTTGTATAAACTGCTCTTTATATACACACACGCTTCAATGGGTGAACATCATAGTATGTGGTGTCTTTGTTATTTATTATATATTTTTTATTTTTTATTTTTTACTCATTATCTTGTATTTTCTTCAATAGTTCATAATGGTTCATATTTTAACCTTAAAGTCGTACATATATATACAGGTCATAGGTATAAACAATATTCCACGTGTATCACAAGATATTACACACATATTTTAAATTATCATATTTGTATATACATATATATTTTTCATGTTTTCTTTTATTACTATTATCATTATTATTATTTTTATTTTTATTATATTTAGCACACACACAGATATGTAGGCATTTTTAGATGATAAGGCTTTTATTCAACTTGGGCACTTGAAATACTGGTCGAAGAAAATCTAGAGAAAATAATCGCTTTTGAGGATTGTTGTGATTATGTCTGCCTAATATGCCTAATATATTTGTAGTTGATAAGAGTATACAGAATTAATGTATTCATATTGTTTTTAAAAATTGTTGTTTAACATTTTTAACATTTATTGACAAGTTCTTAAAAGGGTTGTAAGTTTATAGTTTTGATAGTGTAGGATTTATTGTCTAGTTTATATAAGCTATTGAGAAGTTTAAGCGAGCCGTTTTCAAACAACACTTAGAGTATGGCATTTGATTTAGCTCAATTGTGATGTTGTTAATTGAACACTCGTCACCCTATTTAATAGGGAGTTGTCTTGTAATTCAGTGTTTTGTTTTCGTCTGAGGAAGGAAGGATACGAAGCCTTCCGAAAGTGCTTGTTTAAAATTAAAGTTCTAACGTTGACACAACAAAGTTTTTGTTGCTCTATTCTACCTGGTATTTGGATTATTACAGCTGTGGTATTTCATTTGTGGAAGTACTAGACTCAGTTGGTGTGCTCCCTCAGCTTTTTCGTTTTTCATTAGTTTGTTTGGCGTTTTTAGTTTTACACCTTGTAAAGATATTGAGGCACACAATACATAAGATAGGTAGACTGCTGTTCAAGTCCCACATTATTTTTTTACTGATAAATGATCATAAACATTATTTATAAAAAGTATGTATATTATCTTTTGCCTATAATATTTGCACATTACTCAGGTGTCCGCAGACAGGCTTTACTGCTGCAGACAAAAAAAAAAAACATTGTTACTTGCAAAAAATAAAAAAGACATTGTTACTTGTTTCTCCTTCCTTTCCACAGACACACTAAATGGCATTGTGTGGTTGTCTGCACTCTAGACATTAATGGGTATAAAAAATATAACTGCTGCCTAGCTTACCCTATGGTACCAGGTGTAAATAAGTTAATTGCCACAACACAGGTGAGACAGGGTTTTAATCCAGACCGTTTCATTTTTATAAATGGTGTTCCACTGTAATTTATATAAAAAAATAACAATATAAAGATAATTATACTTAACAATACCCATGCAGACCAGGTTGATTGTGCATAAACATGATATCATATGAATTATATGTGTAACCAGGGTATCATGACAATTATGGTTTTGTAATTAAATTTTTTTTCTGCCCTGTGATTGACTTCATACATTACTGACAGTCATCTACACAACTCACATAACACAAGAATATCTGTAAAACAGAATGCATTGCATTGTCTTGCCCAAACAAAATAAGTCAAATATATGCATTTATAGTATTGTCACACACCAGGACATTTTCAGGTCACACACATACATGGTTAATTGAACTGTGGCACTATTTACTCTTTAATGTGTATATATTATTAATGACCATGCTTTACAAACACTTCTGGCAATGAGGGAAAAATACCTATATGGAGGTTAATCAGCCAAATTCAGTAAAATACACACTGTAGTACAGTGTTTTAGATTCCATAAGTGCTGAATTGTATGCTAATCAACCAATCCAGCATGATGGAGTTATTCAACAAGCTATAAGCAACTGTGCAGACTCAGTGCTGTTTTTCCCTGCAAATTTCAAAACCTATTGGAATACAGCCACTAAAAGAAGTCTACATGGAGAGAATGTTAGGGGCCACTGCTGCTTTAGTTAATTTATATGTGCAACAGGCTGAAATCTGTGCTGCTGATGCTTCTAATAGACCTGGGCAAAGAAGGAGAAGAGTTTTCAGGCCCTGTATAATTTTTCACAGCCTACATGATGTGGAAATTGTAGAATGCTACAGGGTGGATAGGGTCACACTACAGAAACTCTGCATCCTCTGTTGTCCTCATCTCAGAGCCAGAGCCAAACAAGGGGAACCCATCCCAGTTGAGACAAAGGTATGTGTAGCATTTAGAATCTTAGCTACAGGTACCTTTCAGAGACCAGCATGGGACATGTTGGGGTGTCACAGGCATCAGCGTCCAGGATCCTCCATCAATTCCTGAATGCTATGCTGCAACATGGCTGTGACCACATATATTTTCCCTTTACCCCAAAGGACAGAGCTACAAATATGCAGGATTTATACCCCATAGCACATGTCCCTGAAGTCTTGGGTGCCATAGCCTGCACGCACATTGAGATCAAAGTACCACCTGCAGAACAGGGAAGAGTCTACATACACAGAAAGGGCTTCCACTTTATTAACTGCCAAGTTGTGTGTAATGCCAAGGGAATCATCTTGAATGTGTGTGTTGGCAACTCTGGCAGTTACCAGAACTCACACATCTGGTACATCTCTCAGCTGTATCAAATGTTCACTAGGAGGGATATCCCACAGGGTCATTTATTGGGTGATGCCGGTTATGTACTGGAAATGTGGCTGATGACATCCATCAGAAATGAACACACACACACTGAAGAACGCCATAATAAGGCACACGCTCAAATGAGAAATATCATAGAGTATGTCCCTGCAGTACAATCCATGGACATGTACCGAAATATTCACAGTATATGCCATGCTACACAACATCATCCTGAGAAAACTGCTTCAGCAGGATTAACAAGGGGAAGGATCACACATCCCACCACCAAGGCCAAGATCAATACAGCCACAGGCAGATGAAGAGTCAGAGGGGGAACCAGCAGCTGCTGTGGGTGTAGGCAGACATAGGTGTGCTCAGTATGCCCTTGCATTGGCTAAGAGACAATGCATAGCATACACCCTCACCACCTAAAGGACTAAAACCTTCATCCTATGCACGTACATATACTAACATTGATGTCATACAACTCATAACCTGTACCTCCCCATGTATTGGCTGTGCACTGCTTGCATCAGACAGAGTCAGCCCTGAACTAAAACTGTAGCAACTGCTGCATTTACAAGGTAAGTCATATGTGATCATAAACAGCTATATCACAAACGGGTAGACCAGTGTATCATATACATGTGTCTCACTGAGTTGAAATGTGTGAAGTGATCTATAGCTCAGGTCCAATGATCAGGTCTGTACATCAGGGCTGTCTGCTAGGCCCTTCCCTGTCCATTATTTAAGTGATGGCCATCACAGATGACATATACAGCCTGAGTCCAAACAGCTGCCTGAAGGGCTACAGACTGTGTTCAATCATTGACTCCAACTGTGAAATTAGTATAGTGCAGATAGTATCAACACATACCAAAGATTGCTGCCACAGCCATGACAACATCTGCTATGACAAGAAAACATGGGGGATTTGTTATGTCAGGAAAACAAACACAGAACCCAAGTATAATGTGGACATCACACCCTATAATCAGACCAATAGCTATCAGACCTGTGCTCTGTGTAGATGGTATGTGGATCATCCACTAGCATGTGGTCACAGTGCTCACTACTCCCTTGTATGTAATACAAGTACTGAGTATGTGAAGGATATCCAAATCAGAGGGTAAAATACCTTCAAAGTTCCCAGCCTTCATCACATCAGTGACTGAGACAATGCATCCTTCTTCATGTACCTGTCTACACATCTTCAAGTGATGTGTAACTGACATGTACCACATTTGGCACAGCGATTTGTCACACAGCTTATTGGCCACACCTAGGTATTCTTTTTGTGGCATATACATGACTGTCTGATGGTGCGTAACACCAGTCAAGTTGTTACAGCAGATGCATGTGTGCTACCTCTTCTGCTGATGCACACACTACATACATAGGTATTTGACAACATTAATGGCGTGGACATCATTTGTGGCAGTGTGGATTGTTTCATATATATATATATATATATATATATATATATATATATATATATATATATATATATATATATGTAGATATAGATATAGGTTCATAGGTTCGTATGTTCATACTAGGCTATCTGTCCTAGGGCATTTATAAGCCTTGCCAGAGTGTGTTTGGCTTTCGCCACCCATGTTAAATTAATTTTGTTATGCCCTTTTTCGAGATTAGTATACTGTGCCTCTGTCTAGCAGTGACACAGAAGTGATACCCGGGGTAAACCTACGATCTCCCATCCACGCATCAAGATTCCTCTTGAAGAGAGTCAATGAGGGACTCTGCCTAACCTGGACTGGGATTTTATTCCAGAGTGAAGGGAGCCTCTGGGCTATGAATCTGTCCCTCCAGCATGTCCTATTTATTTCAGTGCTGAGGTTCAAGTCTCTCGAGTGCATAGCTCGATGGGATATGGATTTTCTGAGGTGCAGCATGTCTATTAATTCCGGGTTGGACATGGCTTTATACGTCAGGCACAGATCGCCTCTGAGCAGGCGGTATGCCACTGAGTAGAGCTGGAGTTTCTTTAACCGGGCAGCATATGGCATCTGTTTGAGCCCTTTGATCCACTTGGTGAGGTACTTTTGGGGTCTTTCCAGTTGCTGCAGGTGTCTGGTAAGGTACATCCCAAAAGGGGCATTGTTCTCAATTATGGGCCTGATGAGGGATGAGTAAAGAGGCACGATGACCTCCCCTGATCTAGATGTGAATCCCTTCATGATTAGGTGGGCTATATAAAATGTTTTTCTAACCACTTTGGCCATGTGGTTGTCAAATGAGAGATTGCTATCAACTTGGGTCCCCAGGTCTCTAATTACTTCTTCTGTACTTAATGGATTACCACCTATGTGGTAATTTGTGGGCACTTTGTTTTTGCCAAAGGGGATGACTATACAATTTTTGGTGTTTAGCTTGAGGCCATGGCTCTGGCACCAGTTTTCTGTTTCTATGAGGCCCTTTTGGAGGATGCTTGTGTCGGCTGGAGAGTCGATTATGGTGCCCAGTTTGCAGTCATCTGCGAACTTGGTCAGCCACAGTCCTTCTGTGTTTGCCTGTACCTCCGAGAAATATATACCGAACAAGAGAGGTCCCAGGACTGAGCCTTGTGGGATGCCACTTGTAACTGGTTTGGAGTCTGACATGGCTCCAGCAATTCTAACCATGTGCAATCTGTCCTTGAGCCAGTTTGCAACCCATCTAGTGACATAGGGGTTTATATTTAAGCTGGTGAGCTTATCTATAATACCCGAGTGGGGTATTGTATCGAAGGCTTTTGCGAGGTCCAGGTAGGCTGTGTGGACCACCTTCCCCTCGTCAATGGCCTTGGTGACTGTTTCAAAGAAATCGACCAGGTTTAAGAGGCAGGATCTGCCCTTAACAAAGCCGAATTGGGTAGGATCCAGTGTCTGTAGGTCCCCAATATCTTTATTTATGAGGTCCATGATGATCCTTTCCATAGCTTTGCAGACCAAGCTAGTCAGGCTTATGGAGCGATAGTTTCCAGGATCCATTGAGGCACCACCTTTGTGGAGAGGGACCACTGTTGCTGTACGCCACTCTTTGGGTACATATCCTGTAGTAAGGCTGAGATTGAACAGTAGTTTTATGTTTGGGTTTAGCTCTTCTTGGAGTTCTTGTAGGATGCAGCCCAGGACACCGTCTGGTCCCATTGATGCTGTGTTTTTTGCTTTGGAGTGGGCGGCTCTTACCTGAGCATCTGAGATGTTAGGGGGGCAGCACTCTGCTGGGATAGATATACGCCCTTTTGGTAGGGGGGGAGAAGTTTGCGCTGAACTTGTCAGCTAGGATGTTGGCAATGTCTGTGGGTTCGGTGTATTTGTTGTCATTTTGGACTAATTCTGAGCATATCTGGGAATTCCCAACCTGGTTCCTAACATAACTAAAGAAAGCATACATGTATATGCATATATATATATATATATATATATATATATATATATATATATATATATATATATAGATAGATATATTATATATATGCCATGTACAGCAGTCAATTAACCTGTATTGTATAGCAGTGTCTTCCCTAACACCTGTAGCAGATGTTACAGTGCCAGGACAGTGTGTGTGGTTACCTTCAGAGACTGTGGATGTATCATAATAGTTTTTGAAGTCTGTGTGTTCAGAATCATCTCTTAGGTTCATAGGTTGGTACTAGGCTATCAGCCCTAGGGCCTATACAAGCCTAGCCATAACAATTCACTGGCTATTTCTTCCCACACTATTTACTTCCCTGGACCCCTGTCTAGCAGGGTGACTGACATGATCCCCGGGGTGAATTTCCTTTCTCCCATCCAATCGTCAAGGTTCCTTTTGAAGAGGACCAAAGAGTCACTCTGCTTGACATGTACGGGCAATCTATTCCAGGGTCTGGGGAGTCTCTGGGTCAGGAACCTATCCCTCCAGCATGTTTTGTTTATTGTGATGACAAGGTTTAGATCCCTGGAGTGTGTGGCTCTGAGGGATTGGGATTTCTTTAAGTGTAGCATGTCCAACAGCTCTGGGTTTGACATGGCCTTGTATGTTAAGCAAAGATCACCTCTGAGTAGACGGTATGCGACAGAGTATAGCTGGAGTTTTTTAAGGCGGTCAGCGTAGGGCATATGCTTTAGGCCTGTGATTCTTTTAGTGAGGTATTTCTGTGGCCTTTCCAGTTGTTGCAGATGTCTTGAGAGGTACATAACAAATGGGGCATTGTATTCTATAATGGGTCTAATGAGGGATGAGTACAGTGGGACAATGACCTCCTTTTTTCTGGATTGAAAGCCCTTAGTGATGAGGTGTGCCACATAGAAGGATTTTCTGACTGTTGTGGCGATGTGGCTATTGAAGGTGAGACCACTGTCCACCTGTGTCCCTAAGTGTCTTATCAAACTTTCAGTGTTTAGTGTACTGCCACATATGTGGTAATTCATGGGTACATGTTTTTTCTCAAAGGGGATAACTATACATTTCTTGGCATTGAGCTTGAGCCCATGGCTCTGGCACCAAGCATCTGTTTCTGTAAGGCCCTTTTGTAGAGTATCCACATCATTTGGGGATTCAAATAATGGCTCCCAGTTTGCAGTCATCTGCAAACTTTGTTATCCAGAGTCCCTTAGTGTTGGCCTGTACTTCAGAGAAGTAGATGCCAAACAAGAGCGGTCCCAGGACTGAACCCTGAGGTACTCCACTTGTCACTTGTCTGGAGCTGGATTTGGAGTCGGCTACTTTTACAGTGTGGGTTCTATCAGTAAGCCAGTTAGCAACCCATTGGGTGACGTAGAGATTAATGCCCAGCTTAGTAAGTTTATCTATGATTCCAGAGTGGGGGATGGTGTCAAAGGCCTTGGCAAGGTCTAGATAGGCTGTGTGGACCACCTTACCCTTGTCCATGGCTCTGGAGACTGATTCGAAGAAGTCAATCAAGTTCAGGAGACAAGATCAGCCCTTCACGAACCCAAACTGGGTGGGGTCCAGTGTTTGAAGATTGCCAATGTCTTTGTTTATAAGTTCCATGATAATATGCTCCATGGCCTTGCAGATAAGGCTTGTCAGACTGATTGGATGGTAGTTTCCGGGATCCAAGGTGGATCCCCCCTTGTGGAGTGGGATAACTGTAGCTGTGCGCCACTCAGTGGGCACGAAACCTGAGGTGAGACTATGATTAAACATGACACTTAGGTGAGGTGCCAGTTCATATTGTAGTTCATGTAGTACACAGCCCGGGATGTCATCTGGTCCCATGGATGCTGTATTCTTAGCTTTGGAGAGTGCATTTTTTACCTGTGTGGCCGTTATTACTGGAATTTGGCAATCTTCCGGTATTGAGAAGGGCCATTTAGGGTGAGAGGGGTGAAGTTGGCACTGAATCGATCTGCCAGGATATTGGCAATATCCTTGGGATCAGTATATTTATTGCCATTCTGTTTTAGCTCAGAGCAGATCTGAGCATTGCCATTTAGATTCTTGACATAGTTATAGAATGCCTTGTTGTTGTCTTTGGAATCTTTGGCAATTTTATTTTTGTAACTAGCTTTGGAGGATTTTATGAGGGATCTCAGTTTCTTACTGAGGCTGGTAAGGAAGTTTTTTGCATCTTGGGATTTTCCTCTTTTCTGCAACAGTTTCTTCCTTTTGTTGTAAAGTTTGTTTATGGCAGGGGACCACCAGATTGGCTTCTTTTTTTGGATGAGAGCATCTTGGTTCTATTTGGGATGGCACGATTTATGCATGAGTGGATGTGCTCGTACAGTGCCTTAGTGTAGGATTCAGCAGTTGAACTTTCAGCTCCCATCTGCATGGGTGTCATGAAGTTTGTCACTTCTGACTTGAGTAGCATGAAGTTGGCTTTGGAGAAGTTTTTTATGGAGGTTTCCTTACTGGGGGGTGGGGGTGAGATGTGGATGTTAAGGGTGATTAGCTTATGGTCAGACGTGACTAACGAGGGGGTGACCATAGGTGTGGAGCATCGATTTCCCATGTTGGTAATGACCAGGTCTAGGATATTGGAGCCCCTGATGGGACTATGGATTAGTTGATCCAGGGCGTTGGAATTTATGAATTCCAAGAAGCATTGGGCAAAGGTGTTGGTTCATGAGTAGCTTTCCCAGTTAATGGCAGGGTAGTTCAAATCACCCAGTATTAGGGTGTTTGGTTCTATCTTAATATTTTCCAGTATGTTTAGAAAGGTGTAGTGAGAATTTTGGGGTATAGTGGGGGATCTGTAGCCAGCTACAATTTGGATTGCTGTCTTACCTAGTGTTAGTTGCACCTGGAGAATTTCAGATGCATTGTGTTGGGCAACTAGCCTGGTGGTGTGAATATCCTTGGTGAATATTGACACTCCTCCACCTTTAGTGTTTCGGTCCTGCTTTGGTGGCCGAAAAGTGTGGTAAGAGTTGTAGCCTGGTATTGCAGGGGTGCTCTCTGGAGCCTTGAACCAGATCTCAGTTACTGCACAGATATCGATGTTCTCCATTTTTAGGAGTGCCTCGAGAGAGTGCATTTTGAGGTTTAGACTTCTAGCATTGAGTAGCATTACCTTCAGATTTTGCATGCTTGTACCTGTTACGGTGGTGGTTTTGTTCTTTGAACTTTGCCTAAAAAAGGCACTATAGGGGTGGCAAGAGCCTTAGCCAGTAACCTGAATCCCAGAGGCCACAGGTGCAGACCGTCTCTGGCAAAGCATTGTGGTCTGTCAATCATGTCGTCCCAGGCAGACAGATACTGGATCCCCTTTGAATGACACCAGAAGCTTAGCCAATTGTTGAAGTCAATCATTTTGTCCTTATATTGTGGTATCATTCTGGGTGAAGGCAGGATGCTACTCAGGGCTAGGGTCATACCTGCCTGGGCCACATGATCCGAGATCTCTTCCATGTCTCTTTTCATGTAGTCCAGGGAGGTACGTCTCAAGTCATTCACTCCAACATGGACAATGACAGAGTCATACTTGTACTTGTTATGGAGTGACTTGAGTGCATGAGTTATGTGGCGGATCCTGGCACCCGACAGGCAGCTGACTGTAATTTTCTTCTTGTTCAACCTGGTGAGAGGGACATCAGTGTGCTGGACTATAGAGTCACCTGTGACTAAAGTGTTAGGTACATTGTCTTGCCTTAGGGGCTGTTGCTGGGTGGCACACAGGTGTTTTGAACTATGTGACACTTTGGTTGTGATTGGTGTTTGTTTGCGTTTCAGCTTCAGAGGTCCTTGTTGCTTGGGCAGGTTACAGTTAAGGGCCTCTGCATATGTGGATTTAGTGTTGCTATATGTGGGTGCTGGTGGTGTGGGTTTAGAAGGGCTATGTGTTGCTTGAGGTGTAGTGTGGGTGTTAACCTTCTCCTCTTGACTGTCTAGCACAATCTTGGGTGGAGAGAGCTTTGCTTCCATTTTGGCTATGTAAGTGCATCTCTCACAGGTTGTAGTGTTGGGTGGTAGGAGGAGAGGGTTGTCTGTGTACATGAGGCAATTGCTGCATTGCCCCAGTATGCCCAGATTCACCAGGTGGACAGGAGAAATGACCGGAAGCTGACCCTTGGACATGCCTGGTTTGATGCTTTTTTTTTTTTTTTGTAAAGTACAGGAGCTGTTTTCCCTTACCTTAGCAAGGTACTTTGCAATTATAGGCTGTTTAGTGCCTACTATTAATTTCTCCTTATTAACAAGGAGAGTTGAGTGCTTGTATCAGTTTAAGGCTTCCTAGTGCTTTCCAGCAGGTATTAGAGAAAGTGCTAGTCAAAGGGATGCTTAAAAGTAAGATGAAAAAAATGCACACTGCAGTGTGCACTAGAGAAGGTAGACGTGAAAGTAGGTAACTTAAGTTTTACCTGTTTAAAAAGTTAAGGTTTAGTGGAGAGTTACTATTTTTAAATCAGCAAGATGGGTTGAAAGGGGTGGTCACTTTTGTATTCTGGTACTATGGAATACAGTAGGATGGCCAATAAATTTAAATAGTTGAAGGGGAGGGGTTTTTGATTTAGTGATTACTCACACAAGCCACTGAAAGTAGAGAGGAAATGAGATATATGGTCAGATTAACATAAGAGGCAGGCAACTAGAAAGACAGTGGTATTTAACAAGACAACTATGACTGGATGAGGGGGCGGGGAAAAAAAATTCTGCATGACTCAGAAGAGAGAGAGAGAGCTGTGGTCTCTTTTGAAGTTTTAATATGCTGTTAAAGCAGAATGCAGGTAAAACACAAGGTAAAGAAAACAACCTACAGTATTTAAAATATACAAAATACAGAAAATAAAAGCAAACTAACCTTTCCTTCACAGCAAAGTGTAGCAGAGTCTGGATGAGACTTTCTGGTAAAGCCTTAAATATTTATTTATTTTTTTTCATAGGTTAGTACTAGGCTAACTGCCCTTGCGAGTCATTTTAAGCCTAGCCAATTATCCCTTGTAAGACTACCCTGCACCTTGTGTTTGTAAGGCAAACACCTTAACTGTTAGGCCACCCTCCCAACCCCACTCTAAATCACATATATGTCAGAGGCATGGTATTACTGGTGGTATTACTCTGATATTATCCATGATTGTGGTTGTCTTTTTTTTTTTTTCCATGAGCCTTTACCTGTGCCCCACTTGCTGGAGACCTCTGCTGAGATTACAGTCATATTCAGGCAAATTAGTTTGCATAGCTTCACAAAATGCACCCTACCCCAATGTTTATGTCAGAAGATCCATGATAGATGCCCTCTGCATTATTCGTGTAAGGATGCTTTTCTCACACAGACATCCTCCCCATTGTTATGTCACCTTGTGTGACAGTCACATAAAACATATTTTCACTGTGCGATTATAGATATGTGATTTGTGTTGCTGCTACAACCATCTGCCATTGACATGCCCTCATGTGCTGTACATTAGGTAGTTTCACCAATCCTCTTTCCCTGTGTTCATTCCTACAAATCATCTGTATGTCCCAATTCAATACACTCATATCACCTGAGTGTTTATTTTACATGGCAGTCCATGAAGTGTTACAGTTCATTTACATAGCTTCAGTACAGAATGCCAATAATGGGATATCATGATATTCTGCACTGCAGATACACTGTCCTGTACTGTGTTTGAACCATATACTTTGCATTCATATCTCTCAGTTGTCCTGATGTGTTCCTTATAAAATTTGTGGCTTTCTGCCATATCACTGGGATGATCTCAGGAGTGATGTGACTCAATATTACATACATTTGAGTTCATACCTCCCAACTGTCTAGATTTTTGTCTCATATTTATGATCTTTCCCTCATAAATTTGTTTTCTGGCAAATCATTAGCATGTCATTGTGGATCGAAGTCAGAAAATAATGACAGATATTTCAGTTTCAAACTTCATGCTCTCAAAAAATTCATGCTAATGTAAAACCTATTATTCTATCAAATTTCTCAGTTTGTAAGAGTAATATTAAAAATATGTCCCTATTTGTGGGCCTTTGTCCCCCCTCCCCATTATTTATGGCTTTGCCTAGATTTCTTTCTCTAAGAAGATGAGAAGTATGTTCAAGTTTCATACTTCATATCCTTCAGAACATGAACTTCTACACATTTCTATAAGGCATCTATGTCAAATATGTCCCTATTTCTGGGTCATTGTCCCTGCATTATGTTGGCCTTTGTGCAGATGTGTTGAACTATAAGACTGAGAGCTATCTGTGAAGCCCTGATGATCATTGTGGAATTCCATGCAAAGCCGTGGATTTTAAGTGCTTTGCTTTAATCATGATTGCTATCTGTGTTCACTTACATGGTTTCTGGCTGAGAACAGTGTTGCCAACCACAAAACCTTGCTTAGATACGGCAAGTGGGATAAATATGCATTGCATGATTCTGTTTGCTGGTGCATCTGCACACCACAGCGCACACATGTAGACTCCATGTAAGCTTTGCACACAGCCTACATGGAATTTATTGAATCCCAGGGAATGTATTCTCTATTTTACAAAGGTTTGAAACCCACACTGTACAATTTACCTTTCTTAGTGTGTAAGCCTCCCAAGATATGTATCAACTCATCAAATTGCTCCCCAATTCAATTTAACATATTGGTGTTGACCACTGGACAAACTTTTGTCAGGTATAGCAGCAACATGCCATAAATTAAAGCCAAATTTCACATTATCATTCCTATTCACTAAACTGCCTTCCTGTCTATTTGCCAGTGTTGCTCTCCACTTAACATCATGCAAACATGATTTGTATGGTTGTGCGGGCCGTAAAATGTGATATCATGAATTGCCAGGAAAACACTTTAACTGTTGTTTGATGACCTCCCCAGACATGGCAGGAGCGGAAAGATGGTGTCCAATTCAGGGCTCAAAGATGGGGTGTAGCAGAGTCAAGAAAATTAATTTCTCTCCTTGTAAAGTGCTGCAGCCATAGGCTGCTACAGAAGAACTATACTTGATCTCAGTATAAGGATGAGGCTTTGAACAGTCTAGACAAGACTATCTTTAGTGCAACTGGTATTCCACACACTGAGGAGCAATTCAGGCATCATTATAATGACCTGATATGGTGCAAGCAGGGACAACTCAAGCAGTGGCTGGATGAGTTTAGGACTGATGGCATCACACAGTTGTGTAAGTATACAGATAAAGTAACTTAAAATGATATGGAAACCTGTAGCTAGCCAAGACTGGTCTGCATAATGCTTTCATGTCGCTTTTTCTCTCCTTCTTTGTTTCTCAGCTGCTCAGAAGATTTCAGCAAACAGGGACATAAATCAATTGACTGATTTCTTTTTTTTTGTATGGTAACTTCAAGGGTTTGATTCCAGATGTATCTCTCATCATTTCCTAGTGTGATGATATATGTGTATTATATATTATATCACACATATATTAAACATTTCTCCTTGTATTCATCCCATCCATCCAAATACTCATCTAATGAAGTGCAAACTGTCCTTATTGTGATAAAGCATACAGCACACACTCTTCGGAATAAATGGCTAGACACAAGTAGTTAGCATATCTGCTAAGTCAGCAATAATGATTTCAAAACATGTACCACCCCTTCTCATTTCTAGAAAGCTGGACACACTATTAAACTGTGAGTTGGACTGAGGCCTGCAAAACAGATAATAGCTGTACAACTATACAGAGGTAGAGATTAATGATAAAAACTGTGGAAGACACACATATACTTCACTGCAGTCATTGCTTTTCACATTGGCAGGAATCATCACATTTACTTATGTAATGCCATCCTGACATTATGTGTAAAAATTTAAATGAGGTGGATTTGATTCCTGTGTTATTTGGGCTCTGAACATAATCATACTGACCTTACACCTGCTGTCACAAGAAAAGCTAGGCAGCAGGTGTATTTATTTACACTCAGTACTGTCCAAAGTGCTGATGGCTACACCTCAACACTTAGCCTGTTTGTGTGAAGGAAGGCAAACCAACAGATTTATTAGCATTTTCCCCATTTTAAGCAGCGAACAGCATTTGCTCAGTAATTAACTGCACACATGGGGATGGCAATAGCAAAAGGTTTTAATGTCATAAAACTTATGACACAACATTTACAATATAAACAGTATGAACACCATAGTATCTGTCAGCTTTTTCTCCTGTAGCATATATGCATAACTATTTATCAAGTTCAAGAGTTATTCATTAAATGTGAGCCTGACATGCTCAAACACTTTGTCATCTTTCGAGCAAATCAGTTTCTCGGTGATGCACTAGGTTAAGGGGTGTTTGGCATGTATTGCTATGTTTATTGCCCAGTTATTCTTCATCCCATCAAAAGGAATTTAAAAACACAGCAAAAGTGCAGGTACTTGTTATTCACTGAACACATATTAACTCAGACTTATGTGTGCCCTGCACCAATGCACTTGACAATGGATATGTCAGTAGCAGGTCTTATGTCAACTACAATATATAAATAAAGAACACAACTTTGGTCTTCAATTAATCACAATAAGAACGCTAATACATCAACATTTGCATTCATGCTGTTTACAAAATATGTTTGTGTGTGTGTGTGTGTGTGTGTGTGTGTGTGTGTGTGTGTGTGTGTGTGTGTGTGTGAGAACAAGTGTGTTATAACACAACATACTGAAAAACAGGTACAAGTATGTGTCAGCTCTGCAAAATGAATTCATGACAGGATATTGAATATTAGTTAAGAAGCTACCTTTTAAAGTATTTGTGAAAACTGCAAACACAAAAGCAAATCCAAAGTTCACACTTTGCATGCCAGTCCCATAACAGTATATGAAAAACAACTTCCAAAACAACTGTTTGCTACACCGCAAAAGGAAACAACGTACCAGTGAAAAACACACTTTATTCTCTAGCGCCTCGGCTACAAAAAAGCCTTCAAGGAGTAACACTTCATGTAGACAAATAGTTTTTATAACACCAGATGCTCTAATCATTCAATTAAACAGTCAATTAAATATAACAATTAACATTTCCTTAAAACGACAATACTTCAAATTAAACTTTTCCAGCAACAATCTGTATTCAAACCTTTAGGAATCAAGGTTTCATATTTAATATAAAAAACATTTCTTTCTTTAAAAGCATATTTTTTATTTTACCATCACTGACATCATTTATAAATATCTGTTCTAAAACAGTAGCCTTCAAACTGTCACATTTACCCCCATGAAATTCAGAGAAATGTTGAGCTAAGGGACTCTCTAATTTGTTTGTCCTTATGTCCCTTAAATGCTCCATAATTCTAGTCTTGAACATTCTCTTAGTTTGACCCACATAAAATTTATCACAACCACATTTAATTGCATAAATAACTCATTCTGTTCTACAATTAAAACAACCATTTAGTTTAAAAACAATACCATTAAGCTGTGGAAAAAAACTAATTACATAGGGGCAACTTTTACATTTTCCACATGGTACCATTCCCTTAACAGCAATTTGCTCATATATTTTCTCATCAGGTATACAAAATTTCGTATGCACTACCATATCCTTTATGTTCCTCCCTCTTTTAAAGGAAAAGATCAACTTCTTTTCCATTAATTCACTAAGCTCTCTATAATTTTTCAGAAACTCCCAAAAATGTAAAATATGTCTCTTAATATTTTCAGAATAAATATTAAAAGTAGGGACCATAAATATCTTCTCCACTTCTTTGTAATTAATGATAAATTTACTATTTTGTTTTTTCCGACAATTTAATCCAGTGTTGAATCTTTTATCAAAAACTTTCTCAATACTTGAATCAATTAATTGT
Organism: Protopterus annectens; assembly: GCF_019279795.1. Classification (NCBI taxonomy): domain Eukaryota; kingdom Metazoa; phylum Chordata; order Ceratodontiformes; family Protopteridae; genus Protopterus; species Protopterus annectens. Next base: position 312,466,325 of record NC_056729.1, read on the forward strand.
TTATCATACTGTCTTTTTCTAAACATGTCCATAGTATATTTAATCTCATTTAAAAAAATATTATCATCGTTACAAATATGAGATATTCTCAAAAATTCCCCATAAGGCAAAGCTTCAATAGTGTGCCTAGAATGGCAACTTGTTCCCACTAAAAAATCATTTGGACAATCAAATTTTCTATGGATACATGTATTAATGGGTTTACCTACAATACCCTGTAAGTTAATATCTAAAAAGGAAACTTTAAGTCCACATTGTATTCCATCAAAAGATATTCCAAATCTATTCAGTTGAATATCTTGTACAAACTTCTCTACCTCAGATTTACCCCATCACATAAAAAAATTAAATAATCAATGAATCTAAAATAATATTTGACATAATTTTAAACAAAAAAATGAGTATAAATATATTCTTGTTCCACCAATCCCATACATATATTTGCATACATGGGTGCAAAGGCAGCACCCATGGCCGTACCTTGAATTTGGTGGAAAACTCTATTATCAAAGTAAAAATAATTATTTTCTAAACAAAATTTAACTAAATCCAAGACATAATGTGATAGTGGAAAATCCCCCATCTGCTTATTTAAAGCCTCTATTCCAAACAAATGTTTAATGTTGGTATAAAGACGTTTAACATCCAAAGTGACCCAATACATATTCTCATTCCAAATAACATTTTTAATTCTATTCAAGAAGTCAAAAGAATCTTGTATATATGACGGAAGTTTCTGAGCTTCCTTAAGTAACACTTGGTGTAAAATCCTCCTAAATTATGTAGAAAATAATTACTGGCCAAAACAATCGGCCTACCAGGGGGATTTCTAACATCCTTATGGATCTTTGGTAGGCAATAAAAATAAGCTGGACCAGAATCTTCAATGTCCAATTTATTTTTAACATCTGTGTCTAACCAATAACCTAGTCTCAGACCTCTTTGTATTAAACTAATATAATTCTCTTTGGCCTGTGTCACAGCCTCCATTGAGGCTTCACAATACACAGACTGATCTCCTAATAAATCTACACACATTCTATAATACTGAGTATAATGCATAATAACTATTTTATTTCCTTTATCTGAAGGTTTCACAATTAAATCCCGTTGTTTAGAAAAATCCATTAATTCAAGCCATTCATTTTTAGATAAGTTAAAGCTTATTTTTGTCTTATCTAAACTATTTAATAATGAATCAATTTCAAAATTTAACATAATTTGAAAGTTTTTTATTCCTTCATGCACAAATGGTGGCATAAACTTGTTTCTTGTGTTTACCACAGATGTATCTATAACACAATACGCATTTAGTTCACTAACACAAGATGTGAATGAATCATTAAAAGAATCATTGTAACTAAATTCTAGCAAGGGAGTACCCACACTCTGCGAACTGCACAAAACAGTTTCTATCTCAATGTTTTTATCAGCAAGACAATGAATATAATACCAAAGATATAATTTACGTACAAATCTAAATAACTCTACTTTGCATTCATATTTCTTTGGTAGAACAGTTGGTACAAATTTTAAACCATGATTCAAAACAGAAAATATTTTATCACTGATATAACAACCAGATAAATTAATAACTGTATTAGAAACAGTACAAAAATTAGTACCATCTAGTCCTTTTATTTTCGTACCACTGGCACGGAGGCCCTCCTCTTTGCTGTTCATGCTCCGTGTGGCTTCTTTTTTGTTGTTGTTGCCTCCCATAGACTCTTGGAGGACGAAAATATTCCAAAAAGTAACTCTCATCCATCGGGGAAGGCAAAGGTGGAAAATCAGGAGTTATATCACTGTCACTATATTGTCCATTAGCTGTATTAACTCTCAAGTTGGCCTTAGTCGTACTGTCAGTTCTCTCCCTCTGAGGACCGCCCTCATTATAACGACCCACTCTGGAGCGTGACCGCTGATTGGATCCACCGAAGAACGCCATGCCCTTCTCAAAATCATGAAGATCTCTTTGTATTTTACGCATCTTCTGTTCCAGCACTTTTTTTTCATGCAAATTAAGTTTATCCTGAATCTCAGTGAGACAGGATTCGAATTTCACCCTGTCTAGAGTAGACATCAAACTTGTACAGACTGTACTAATTTCTTTTTTGATATTAGACAGTTTAAGAATGTCCCATTCTATAAGAATATTGAGCCATTCAGTTGAACAATGATGTGCCGCTTTCTCCCATCTCTGTTGGAAGACTTTGTCAGTTGCACATGTCCCGATGAATGGTTCCGATGGAAATTTAACTGCTCTCAAGCCTCTTGGTACTATATCAAGATCTAAGTACCTTTGTAGGCTAGTATAATTATAAAAAGTAAGCATTTCTTTGTCCATTAAATTGCTGAGCTTGGATATAAGGGTTTTAACTTCTACCGGGTATTCCAAAGAGCGCTTACCAATATGTGCAAATGGATTATTTACTCGTTTGTTACGTGTTTCAGCCAGAAAGTGCTCCCATACTGGGACACCCGATACATTGTCATTAATCCCACTCCTCTCAGCTCATTCAGAATTACACTACACATTAGTGTTAATGAAACCATCAAGAGTCTGTTGAGAGGTCCCAGAATTGTCCTCTCTAAAAATTCTCAGAATATTAATAGCTGGATCACTGGCCATAAAATTTGTAACAATGATAATAATTTTTTAAATGAGATTAAATATACTATGGACATGTTTAGAAAAAGACAGTATGATAAACAATTAATTGAATCAAGTATTGAGAAAATATTTGATAAAAGATTCAATACTGGATTAAATTGTCGGAAAAAACAAAATAGTAAATTTATCATTAATTATAAAGAAGTGGAGAAGATATTTATGGTCTCTACTTTTAATATTTATAGTGAAAATATTAAGAGACATATTTTACATTTTTGGGAGTTTCTGAAAAATTATAGAGAGCTTAGTGAATTAATGGAAAAGAAGTTGATCTTTTCCTATAAAAGAGGGAAGAACATAAAGGATATGGTAGTGCATACGAAATTTTGTATACCTGATGAGAAAATATATGAGCAAATTGCTGTTAAGGGAATGGTACCATGTGGAAAATGTAAAAGTTGCCCCTATGTAATTAGTTTTTTCCACAGCTTAATGGTATTGTTTTTAAACCAAATGGTTGTTTTAATTGCAGAACAGAACAAGTTATTTATGCAATTAAATGTGGTTGTGATATATTTTATGTGGGTCAAACTAAGAGAATGTTCAAGACTAGAATTATGGAGCATTTAAGGGACATAAGGACAAACAAATTAGAGAGTCCCTTAGCCCAACATTTCTCTGAATTTCATGGGGGTAAATGTGACAGTTTGAAGGCTACTGTTTTAGAACAGATTTTTATAAATGATGTCAGTGATGGTAAAATAAAAAATATACTTTTAAAGAAAGAAATGTTTTTTATATTAAAATATGAAACCTTGATTCCTAAAGGTTTGAATACAGATTGTTGCTGGAAAAGTTTAATTTGAAGTATTGTCGTTTTAAGGAAATGTTAATTGTTATATTTAATTGACTGTTTAATTGAATGATTAGAGCATCTGGTGTTATAAAAACTATTTGCCTACATGAAGTGTTACTCCTTGAAGGCTTTTGTAGCCGAGGCGCTAGTGAATAGAGTGTGTTTTTCCATAACAGTATATGTTACCTGTAGCATAATGATTATATCACCCTCTATAAAGACTACTATGATAAGGAATAAAATCATACTTCATTCATGGTGTGAATGGTAACTACTGTGCTCCTCATCTGGAATAAATAGATAGGGGCTCAAACTACACAGCAGACAAATTGTGTGCATGTCTGCATGTGTAACTGTGTATGTGCATAGTCAGAAGAGCATGACTCTGTGTCCTACTGTTATCACTCAGGTCTCATGGAGAAAACATTTTTACACAAGTACATGACATGTTCTTCAAGCTATAAAGTGGTCTGTAACAGTACCAAAGTTAGATTTGTTCTGTGGCACATTCATTAAGTAATGTGTTTTCTAGTTCATGCAATTAGTTAGGTGGGGGTTCTAATCTCCCTGCAGTTAATTTATATGTATAGTCAGAAGAGCACAAGTTTGTGTCCTACTAACATCAATCAGGCCTCATTAAGAAAAAAGTTTTACAGTTGTAAATGACTACACAGCAGTTTCATGCAGCCCTCCCAATTTCTTTTCCCAAACATACACTGATGATGTCATCTGCTATAAAGTGTTCTTCAGCAGTGCAAAAGTCAGACTTCTGCTGCAGTCCTTGCATTAAGTACTGTGTTCTGTAGCTTGTGTAGAAAGCTAGGAAGGGATTTTAATCTCACTGCAGTCAACTTGTGTGCATGTTTGTGTTCAGTTAGCTCTCACTCTGGAGATAATTTTAGAGCAGCATGTGAGATGCTCCTACTAATATCTCCTCAGCAGACACTGATGATGTCATCTGCTATAAAGTGTTTTATGACAATATGAAAATCAGACTTGTGCCACGGTGCTTGTGTACATCGCTAGGTAGAGGTTCTAATCTTACTGTGGTCAAATAATGTATGTGCTTGTGTTTAGTTAGTGCTCCTTCTCCAGACCATTTTACAGCAGCATATGAGGCACTCCTCATAACATCTTCTACTTACCAGACACTGATGATATCATCTGCTATAAAGTGTTGTCTGACAGTATAAAACACAGACTTGTGCTGTGGCACTAGAGTTATGTACTCCATTCTGTAGCTAGTATAAATAACTAGGTAAGGGTTCTAATCTCACTGTACTCATTTTGTGTGTATGTTCCTTCTACTATCAGTCTAGAGAAAATTTTAAAACTGCATGTGAGACTACAGATATGTCATGTACTGCTGTCCACTTTTTATAATCAACATACTCTTATGATGTGATCCCCTCTATAGATCACTCTGAGAATATTACACTTAGATATCTAGTTGGCATGAACGTTAACTACTGTGTGCTCTAGCTTGTGTAGCTAGATAGTTTGTGATTCTAATCTCACAGTAGACAGAGTGTGTGTGTGTGTGTGTGTGTGTGTGTGTGTGTGTGTGTGTGTGTGTGTGTGTGTGTGTGTGTGTGTGTGAGAACAAGTGTGTTATAACACAACATACTGAAAAACAGGTACAAGTATGTGTCAGCTCTGCAAAATGAATTCATGACAGGATATTGAATATTAGTTAAGAAGCTACCTTTTAAAGTATTTGTGAAAACTGCAAACACAAAAGCAAATCCAAAGTTCACACTTTGCATGCCAGTCCCATAACAGTATATGAAAAACAACTTCCAAAACAACTGTTTGCTACACCGCAAAAGGAAACAACGTACCAGTGAAAAACACACTTTATTCTCTAGCGCCTCGGCTACAAAAAAGCCTTCAAGGAGTAACACTTCATGTAGACAAATAGTTTTTATAACACCACATGCTCTAATCATTCAATTAAACAGTCAATTAAATATAACAATTAACATTTCCTTAAAACGACAATACTTCAAATTAAACTTTTCCAGCAACAATCTGTATTCAAACCTTTAGGAATCAAGGTTTCATATTTAATATAAAAAACATTTCTTTCTTTAAAAGCATATTTTTTATTTTACCATCACTGACATAATTTATAAAAATCTGTTCTAAAACAGTAGCCTTCAAACTGTCACATTTACCCCCATGAAATTCAGAGAAATGTTGAGCTAAGGGACTCTCTAATTTGTTTGTCCTTATGTCCCTTAAATGCTCCATAATTCTAGTCTTGAACATTCTCTTAGTTTGACCCACATAAAATTTATCACAACCACATTTAATTGCATAAATAACTCATTCTGTTCTGCAATTAAAACAACCATTTAGTTTAAAAACAATACCATTAAGCTGTGGAAAAAAACTAATTACATAGGGGCAACTTTTACATTTTCCACATGGTACCATTCCCTTAACAGCAATTTGCTCATATATTTTCTCATCAGGTATACAAAATTTTGTATGCACTACCATATCCTTTATGTTCCTCCCTCTTTTAAAGGAAAAGATCAACTTCTTTTCCATTAATTCACTAAGCTCTCTATAATTTTTCAGAAACTCCCAAAAATGTAAAATATGTCTCTTAATATTTTCAGGATAAATATTAAAAGTAGGGACCATAAATATCTTCTCCACTTCTTTGTAATTAATGATAAATTTACTATTTTGTTTTTTCCGACAATTTAATCCAGTATTGAATCTTTTATCAAAAACTTTCTCAATACTTGAATCAATTAATTGTTTATCATACTGTCTTTTTCTAAACATGTCCATAGTATATTTAATCTCATTTAAAAAAATATTATCATCGTTACAAATATGAGATATTCTCAAAAATTCCCCATAAGGCAAAGCTTCAATAGTGTGCCTAGGATGGCAACTTGTTCCCACTAAAAAATCATTTGGACAATCAAATTTTCTATGGATACATGTATTAATGGGTTTACCTACAATACCCTGTAAGTTAATATCTAAAAAGGAAACTTTAAGTCCACATTGTATTCCATCAAAAGATATTCCAAATCTATTCAGTTGAATATCTTGTACAAACTTCTCTACCTCAGATTTACCACATCACATAAAAAAATTAAATAATCAATGAATCTAAAATAATATTTGACATAATTTTTAACAAAAAAATGAGTATAAATATATTCTTGTTCCACCAATCCCATACATATATTTGCATACATGGGTGCAAAGGCAGCACCCATGGCTGTACCTTGAATTTGGTGGAAAACTCTATTATCAAAGTAAAAATAATTATTTTCTAAACAAAATTTAACTAAATCCAAGACATAATGTGATAGTGGAAAATCCCCCATCTGCTTATTTAAAGCCTCTATTCCAAACAAATGTTTAATGTTGGTATAAAGACGTTTAACATCCAAAGTGACCCAATACATATTCTCATTCCAAATAACATTTTTAATTCTATTCAAGAAGTCAAAAGAATCTTGTATATATGACGGAAGTTTCTGAGCTTCCTTAAGTAACACTTGGTGTAAAATCACTCCTAAATTATGTAGAAAATAATTACTGGCCAAAACAATCGGCCTACCAGGGGGATTTCTAACATCCTTATGGATCTTTGGTAGGCAATAAAAATAAGCTGGACCAGAATCTTCAATGTCCAATTTATTTTTAACATCTGTGTCTAACCAATAACCTAGTCTCAGACCTCTTTGTATTAAACTAATATAATTCTCTTTGGCCTGTGTCACAGCCTCCATTGAGGCTTCACAATACACAGACTGATCTCCTAATAAATCTACACACATTCTATAATACTGAGTATAATGCATAATAACTATTTTATTTCCTTTATCTGAAGGTTTCACAATTAAATCCGTTGTTTAGAAAAATCCATTAATTCAAGCCATTCATTTTAGATAAGTTAAAGCTTATTTTTGTCTTATCTAAACTATTTAATAATGAATCAATTTCAAAATTTAACATAATTTGAAAGTTTTTTATTCCTTCATGCACAAATGGTGGCATAAACTTGTTTCTTGTGTTTACCACAGATGTATCTATAACACAATACGCATTTAGTTCACTAACACAAGATGTGAATGAATCATTAAAAGAATCATTGTAACTAAATTCTAGCAAGGGAGTACCCACACTCTGCGAACTGCACAAAACAGTTTCTATCTCAATGTTTTTATCAGCAAGACAATGAAAATAATACCAAAGATGTAATTTACGTACAAATCTAAATAACTCTACTTTGCATTCATATTTCTTTGGTAGAACAGTTGGTACAAATTTTAAACCATGATTCAAAACAGAAAATATTTTATCACTGATATAACAACCAGATAAATTAATAACTGTATTAGAAACAGTACAAAAATTAGTACCATCTAGTCCTTTTATTTTCGTGCCACTGGCACAGAGGCCCTCCTCTTTGCTGTTCATGCTCCGTGTGGCTTCTTTTTTGTTGTTGTTGCCTCCCATAGACTCTTGGAGGACGAAAATATTCCAAAAAGTAACACTCATCCATCGGGGAAGGCAAAGGTGGAAAATCAGGAGTTATATCACTGTCACTATATTGTCCATTAGCTGTATTAACTCTCAAGTTGGCCTTAGTCGTACTGTCAGTTCTCTCCCTCTGAGGACCGCCCTCATTATAACGACCCACTCTGGAGTGTGACCGCTGATTGGATCCACCGAAGAACGCCATGCCCTTCTCAAAATCATGAAGATCTCTTTGTATTTTACGCATCTTCTGTTCCAGCACTTTTTTTTCATGCAAATTAAGTTTATCCTGAATCTCAGTGAGACAGGATTCGAATTTCACCCTGTCTAGAGTAGACATCAAACTTGTACAGACTGTACTAATTTCTTTTTTGATATTAGACAGTTTAAGAATGTCCCATTCTATAAGAATATTGAGCCATTCAGTTGAACAATGATGTGCCGCTTTCTCCCATCTCTGTTGGAAGACTTTGTCAGTTGCACACGTCCCGATGAATGGTTCCGATGGAAATTTAACTGCTCTCAAGCCTCTTGGTACTATATCAAGATCTAAGTACCTTTGTAGGCTAGTATAATTATAAAAAGTAAGCATTTCTTTGTCCATTAAATTGCTGAACTTGGATATAAGGGTTTTAACTTCTACCGGGTATTCCAAAGAGCGCTTACCAATATGTGCAAATGGATTATTTACTCGTTTGTTACGTGTTTCAGCCAGAAAGTGCTCCCATACTGGGACACCCGATACATTGTCATTAATCCCACTCCTCTCAGCTCATTCAGAATTACACTACACATTAGTGTTAATGAAACCATCAAGAGTCTGTTGAGAGGTCCTAGAATTGTCCTCTCTAAAAATTCTCAGAATATTAATAGCTGGATCACTGGCCATAAAATTTGTAACGATGATAATAATTTTTTAAATGAGATTAAATATACTATGGACATGTTTAGAAAAAGACAGTATGATAAACAATTAATTGATTCAAGTATTGAGAAAGTATTTGATAAAAGATTCAATACTGGATTAAATTGTCGGAAAAAACAAAATAGTAAATTTATCATTAATTATAAAGAAGTGGAGAAGATATTTATGGTCTCTACTTTTAATATTTATAGTGAAAATATTAAGAGACATATTTTACATTTTTGGGAGTTTCTGAAAAATTATAGAGAGTGAATTAATGGAAAAGAAGTTGATCTTTTCCTATAAAAGAGGGAAGAACATAAAGCATATGGTAGTGCATACGAAATTTTGTATACCTGATGAGAAAATATATGAGCAAATTGCTGTTAAGGGAATGGTACCATGTGGAAAATGTAAAGTTTTTCTATGTAATGGTTTTTCCACAGCTTAATGGTATTGTTTTTAACCAAACCAAATGGTTGTTTTAATTGCAGAACAGAACAAGTTATTTATGCAATTAAATGTTTTATATGGATATATTTATGTGGGTCAAACTAAGAGAATGTTCAAGACTAGAATTATGGAGCATTTAAGGGACATAAGGACAAACAAATTAGAGAGTCCCTTAGCCCAACATTTCTCTGAATTTCATGGGGGTAAATGTGACAGTTTGAAGGCTACTGTTTTAGAACAGATTTTTATAAATGATGTCAGTGATGGTAAAATAAAAAATATACTTTTAAAGAAAGAAATGTTTTTTATATTAAAATATGAAACCTTGATTCCTAAAGGTTTGAATACAGATTGTTGCTGGAAAAGTTTAATTTGAAGTATTGTCGTTTTAAGGAAATGTTAATTGTTATATTTAATTGACTGTTTAATTGAATGATTAGAGCATCTGGTGTTATAAAAACTATTTGCCTACATGAAGTGTTACTCCTTGAAGGCTTTTTGTAGCAGTAGCTAGAGAATAAAGTGTGTTTTTCCATAACAGTATATGTTACCTGTAGCATAATGATTATATCACCCTCTATAAAGACTACTATGATAAGGAATAAAATCATACTTCATTCATGGTGTGAATGGTAACTACTGTGCTCCTCATCTGGAATAAATAGATAGGGGCTCAAACTACACAGCAGACAAACTGTGTGCATGTCTGCATGTGTAACTGTGTATGTGCATAGTCAGAAGAGCATGACTCTGTGTCCTACTGTTATCACTCAGGTCTCATGGAGAAAACATTTTTACACAAGTACATGACATGTTCTTCAAGCTATAAAGTGGTCTGCAACAGTACCAAAGTTAGATTTGTTCTGTGGCACATTCATTAAGTAATGTGTTTTCTAGTTCATGCAATTAGTTAGGTGGGGGTTCTAATCTCCCTGCAGTTAATTTATATGTATAGTCAGAAGAGCACAAGTTTGTGTCCTACTAACATCAATCAGGCCTCATTAAGAAAAAAGTTTTACAGTTGTAAATGACTACACAGCAGTTTCATACAGCCCTCCCAATTTCTTTTCCCAAACATACACTGATGATGTCATCTGCTATAAAGTGTTCTGCAGCAGTGCAAAAGTCAGACTTCTGCTGCAGTCCTTGCATTAAGTACTGTGTTCTGTAGCTTGTGTAGAAAGCTAGGAAGGGATTTTAATCTCACTGCAGTCAACTTGTGTGCATGTTTGTGTTCAGTTAGCTCTCACTCTGGAGATAATTTTAGAGCAGCATGTGAGATGCTCCTACTAATATCTCCTCAGCAGACACTGATGATGTCATCTGCTATAAAGTGTTTTATGACAATATGAAAATCAGACTTGTGCCACGGTGCTTGTGTACATCGCTAGGGTTAGGTTCTAATCTTACTGTGGTCAAATAATGTATGTGCTTGTGTTTAGTTAGTGCTCCTTCTCCAGACCATTTTACAGCAGCATATGAGGCACTCCTCATAACATCTTCTACTTACCAGACACTGATGATATCATCTGCTATAAAGTGTTGTCTGACAGTATAAAACACAGACTTGTGCTGTGGCACTAGAGTTATGTACTCCATTCTGTAGCTAGTATAAATAACTAGGTAAGGGTTCTAATCTCACTGTACTCATTTTGTGTGTATGTTCCTTCTACTATCAGTCTAGAGAAAATTTTAAAACTGATGTGAGACTACAGATATGTCATGTACTGCTGTCCACTTTTTATAATCAACATACTCTTATGATGTGATCCCCTCTATAGATCACTCTGAGAATATTACACTTAGATATCTAGTTGGCATGAACGTTAACTACTGTGTGCTCTAGCTTGTGTAGCTAGATAGTTTGTGATTCTAATCTCACAGTAGACAGAGTGTGTGTGTGTGTGTGTGTGTGTGTGTGTGTGTGTGTGTGTGTGTGTGTGTGTGTGTGTGTGTGTGTGTGTGTGAGAACAAGTGTGTTATAACACAACATACTGAAAAACAGGTACAAGTATGTGTCAGCTCTGCAAAATGAATTCATGACAGGATATTGAATATTAGTTAAGAAGCTACCTTTTAAAGTATTTGTGAAAACTGCAAACACAAAAGCAAATCCAAAGTTCACACTTTGCATGCCAGTCCCATAACAGTATATGAAAAACAACTTCCAAAACAACTGTTTGCTACACATCAAAAGGAAACAACGTACCAGTGAAAAACACACTTTATTCTCTAAGCGCCTCGGCTACAAAAAAGCCTTCAAGGAGTAACACTTCATGTAGACAAATAGTTTTTATAACACCACATGCTCTAATCATTCAATTAAACAGTCAATTAAATATAACAATTAACATTTCCTTAAAACGACAATACTTCAAATTAAACTTTTCCAGCAACAATCTGTATTCAAACCTTTAGGAATCAAGGTTTCATATTTAATATAAAAAACATTTCTTTCTTTAAAAGCATATTTTTTATTTTACCATCACTGACATAATTTATAAAAATCTGTTCTAAAAACAGTAGCCTTCAAACTGTCACATTTACCCCATGAAATTCAGAGAAATGTTGAGCTAAGGGACTCTCTAATTTGTTTGTCCTTATGTCCCTTAAATGCTCCATAATTCTAGTCTTGAACATTCTCTTAGTTTGACCCACATAAAATTTATCACAACCACATTTAATTGCATAAATAACTCATTCTGTTCTGCAATTAAAACAACCATTTAGTTTAAAAACAATACCATTAAGCTGTGGAAAAAACTAATTACATAGGGGCAACTTTTACATTTTCCACATGGTACCATTCCCTTAACAGCAATTTGCTCATATATTTTCTCATCAGGTATACAAAATTTTGTATGCACTACCATATCCTTTATGTTCCTCCCTCTTTTAAAGGAAAAGATCAACTTCTTTTCCATTAATTCACTAAGCTCTCTATAATTTTTCAGAAACTCCCAAAAATGTAAAATATGTCTCTTAATATTTTCAGGATAAATATTAAAAGTAGGGACCATAAATATCTTCTCCACTTCTTTGTAATTAATGATAAATTTACTATTTTGTTTTTTCCGACAATTTAATCCAGTATTGAATCTTTTATCAAAAGCTTTCTCAATACTTGAATCAATTAATTGTTTATCATACTGTCTTTTTCTAAACATGTCCATAGTATATTTAATCTCATTTAAAAAATATTATCATCGTTACAAATATGAGATATTCTCAAAAATTCCCCATAAGGCAAAGCTTCAATAGTGTGCCTAGGATGGCAACTTGTTCCCACTAAAAAATCATTTGGACAATCAAATTTTCTATGGATACATGTATTAATGGGTTTACCTACAATACCCTGTAAGTTAATATCTAAAAGGAAACTTTAAGTCCACATTGTATTCCATCAAAGATATTCCAAATCTATTCAGTTGAATATCTTGTACAAACTTCTCTACCTCAGATTTACCACATCACATAAAAAAATTAAATAATCAATGAATCTAAAATAATATTTGACATAATTTTTAACAAAAAAATGAGTATAAATATATTCTTGTTCCACCAATCCCATACATATATTTGCATACATGGGTGCAAAGGCAGCACCCATGGCTGTACCTTGAATTTGGTGGAAAACTCTATTATCAAAGTAAAAATAATTATTTTCTAAACAAAATTTAACTAAATCCAAGACATAATGTGATAGTGGAAAATCCCCCATCTGCTTATTTAAAGCCTCTATTCCAAACAAATGTTTAATGTTGGTATAAAGGCGTTTAACATCCAAAGTGACCCAATACATATTCTCATTCCAAAAACAACATTTTTAATTCTATTCAAGAAGTCAAAACAATCTTCTATATTTGACCGATCTTTCTGAGCTTCCTTAAGTAACACTTGGTGTAAAATCACTCCTAAATTATGTAGAAAATAATTACTGGCCAAAACAATCGGCCTACCAGGGGGATTTCTAACATCCTTATGGATCTTTGGTAGGCAATAAAAATAAGCTGGACCAGAATCTTCAATGTCCAATTTATTTTTAACATCTGTGTCTAACCAATAACCTAGTCTCAGACCTCTTTGTATTAAACTAATATAATTCTCTTTGGCCTGTGTCACAGCCTCCATTGAGGCTTCACAATACACAGACTGATCTCCTAATAAATCTACACACATTCTATAATACTGAGTATAATGCATAATAACTATTTTATTTCCTTTATCTGAAGGTTTCACAATTAAATCCGTTGTTTAGAAAATCCATTAATTCAAGCCATTCATTTTTAGATAAGTTAAAGCTTATTTTTGTCTTATCTAAACTATTTAATAATGAATCAATTTCAAAATTTAACATAATTTGAAAGTTTTTTATTCCTTCATGCACAAATGGTGGCATAAACTTGTTTCTTGTGTTTACCACAGATGTATCTATAACACAATACGCATTTAGTTCACTAACACAAGATGTGAATGAATCATTAAAAGAATCATTGTAACTAAATTCTAGCAAGGGAGTACCCACACTCTGCGAACTGCACAAAACAGTTTCTATCTCAATGTTTTTATCAGCAAGACAATGAAAATAATACCAAAGATGTAATTTACGTACAAATCTAAATAACTCTACTTTGCATTCATATTTCTTTGGTAGAACAGTTGGTACAAATTTTAAACCATGATTCAAAACAGAAAATATTTTATCACTGATATAACAACCAGATAAATTAATAACTGTATTAGAAACAGTACAAAAATTAGTACCATCTAGTCCTTTTATTTTCGTGCCACTGGCACAGAGGCCCTCCTCTTTGCTGTTCATGCTCCGTGTGGCTTCTTTTTGTTGTTGTTGCCTCCCATAGACTCTTGGAGGACGAAAATATTCCAAAAGTAACACTCATCCATCGGGAAGGCAAAGGTGGAAAATCAGGAGTTATATCACTGTCACTATATTGTCCATTAGCTGTATTAACTCTCAAGTTGGCCTTAGTCGTACTGTCAGTTCTCTCCCTCTGAGGACCGCCCTCATTATAACGACCCACTCTGGGCGTGACCGCTGATTGGATCCAATCAAGAACGCCATGCCCTTCTCAAAATCATGAAGATCTCTTTGTATTTTACGCATCTTCTGTTCCAGCACTTTTTTCATGCAAATTAAGTTTATCCTGAATCTCAGTGAGACAGGATTCGAATTTCACCCTGTCTAGAGTAGACATCAAACTTGTACAGACTGTACTAATTTCTTTTTGATATTAGACAGTTTAAGAATGTCCCATTCTATAAGAATATTGAGCCATTCAGTTGAACAATGATGTGACAATGATCTCCCATCTCTGTTGGAAGACTTTGTCAGTTGCACACGTCGATGAATGGTTCGATGGAAATTTAACTGCTCTCAAGCCTCTTGGTACTATATCAAGATCTAAGTACCTTTGTAGGCTAGTATAATTATAAAAGTAAGCATTTCTTTGTCCATTAAATTGCTGAACTTGGATATAAGGGTTTTAACTTCTACCGGTATTCCAAAGCGCTTACCAATATGTGCAAATGGATTATTTACTCGTTTTGTTACGTGTTTCAGCCAGAAAGTGCTCCCATACTGGGACACCCGATACATTGTCATTAATCCCACTCCTCTCAGCTCATTCAGAATTACACTACGTTAGTGTTAATGAAACCATCAAGAGTCTGTTGAGAGGTCCTAGAATTGTCCTCTCTAAAAATTCTCAGAATATTAATAGCTGGATCACTGGCCATAAAATTTGTAACGATGATAATAATTTTTTAAATGAGATTAAATATACTATGGACATGTTTAGAAAAAGACAGTATGATAAACAATTAATTGATTCAAGTATTGAGAAAGTATTTGATAAAAGATTCAATACTGGATTAAATTGTCGGAAAAAACAAAATAGTAAATTTATCATTAATTATAAAGAAGTGGAGAAGATATTTATGGTCTCTACTTTTAATATTTATAGTGAAAATATTAAGAGACATATTTTACATTTTTGGGAGTTTCTGAAAAACTATAGAGAGCTTAGTGAATTAATGGAAAAGAAGTTGATCTTTTCCTATAAAAGAGGGAAGAACATAAAGCATATGGTAGTGCATACGAAATTTTGTATACCTGATGAGAAAATATATGAGCAAATTGCTGTTAAGGGAATGGTACCATGTGGAAAATGTAAAAGTTGCCCCTATGTAATTAGTTTTTTCCACAGCTTAATGGTATTGTTTTTAAACCAAATGGTTGTTTTAATTGCAGAAATGAACAAGTTATTTATGCAATTAAATGTGGTTGTGATATATTTTATGTGGGTCAAACTAAGAGAATGTTCAAGACTAGAATTATGGAGCATTTAAGGGACATAAGGACAAACAAATTAGAGAGTCCCTTAGCCCAACATTTCTCTGAATTTCATGGGGGTAAATGTGACAGTTTGAAGGCTACTGTTTTAGAACAGATTTTTATAAATGATGTCAGTGATGGTAAAATAAAAAATATACTTTTAAAGAAAGAAATGTTTTTTATATTAAAATATGAAACCTTGATTCCTAAAGGTTTGAATACAGATTGTTGCTGGAAAAGTTTAATTTGAAGTATTGTCGTTTTAAGGAAATGTTAATTGTTATATTTAATTGACTGTTTAATTGAATGATTAGAGCATCTGGTGTTATAAAAACTATTTGCCTACATGAAGTGTTACTCCTTGAAGGCTTTTTGTAGCCGAGGCGCTAGAGAATAAAGTGTGTTTTTCCATAACAGTATATGTTACCTGTAGCATAATGATTATATCACCCTCTATAAAGACTACTATGATAAGGAATAAAATCATACTTCATTCATGGTGTGAATGGTAACTACTGTGCTCCTCATCTGGAATAAATAGATAGGGGCTCAAACTACACAGCAGACAAACTGTGTGCATGTCTGCATGTGTAACTGTGTATGTGCATAGTCAGAAGAGCATGACTCTGTGTCCTACTGTTATCACTCAGGTCTCATGGAGAAAACATTTTTACACAAGTACATGACATGTTCTTCAAGCTATAAAGTGGTCTGTAACAGTACCAAAGTCAGATTTGTTCTGTGGCACATTCATTAAGTAATGTGTTTTCTAGTTCATGCAATTAGTTAGGTGGGGGTTCTAATCTCCCTGCAGTTAATTTATATGTATAGTCAGAAGAGCACAAGTTTGTGTCCTACTAACATCAATCAGGCCTCATTAAGAAAAAAGTTTTACAGTTGTAAATGACTACACAGCAGTTTCATACAGCCCTCCCAATTTCTTTTCCCAAACATACACTGATGATGTCATCTGCTATAAAGTGTTCTGCAGCAGTGCAAAAGTCAGACTTCTGCTGCAGTCCTTGCATTAAGTACTGTGTTCTGTAGCTTGTGTAGAAAGCTAGGAAGGGATTTTAATCTCACTGCAGTCAACTTGTGTGCATGTTTGTGTTCAGTTAGCTCTCACTCTGGAGATAATTTTAGAGCAGCATGTGAGATGCTCCTACTAATATCTCCTCAGCAGACACTGATGATGTCATCTGCTATAAAGTGTTTTATGACAATATGAAAATCAGACTTGTGCCACGGTGCTTGTGTACATCACTAGGTAGAGGTTCTAATCTTACTGTGGTCAAATAATGTATGTGCTTGTGTTTAGTTAGTGCTCCTTCTCCAGACCATTTTACAGCAGCATATGAGGCACTCCTCATAACATCTTCTACTTACCAGACACTGATGATATCATCTGCTATAAAGTGTTGTCTGACAGTATAAAACACAGACTTGTGCTGTGGCACTAGAGTTATGTACTCCATTCTGTAGCTAGTATAAATAACTAGGTAAGGGTTCTAATCTCACTGTACTCATTTTGTGTGTATGTTCCTTCTACTATCAGTCTAGAGAAAATTTTAAAACTGCATGTGAGACTACAGATATGTCATGTACTGCTGTCCACTTTTTATAATCAACATACTCTTATGATGTGATCCCCTCTATAGATCACTCTGAGAATATTACACTTAGATATCTAGTTGGCATGAACGTTAACTACTGTGTGCTCTAGCTTGTGTAGCTAGATAGTTTGTGATTCTAATCTCACAATAGACAGTTTGTGTGTGTGTGTGTGTGTGTGTGTGTGTGTGTGTGTGTGTGTGTGTGTGTGTGTGTGTGTGTGTGTGTTCATTCATATATGACTGGGTAGACAGCTTTACACCAAAATCTGAGACACACTTCTCCCAACGTTTTCTTCTCGGTATACACCGAAGCTGTAATCCTCTGCAAACTGCACTATGACAATGCAAAGTCAGATATCTGTGGTGGTGCTACTGTTGCATCATAATGAATCCAATTTGCATACCTGCACAGGCCTAATGTTCAAATCTGACCTTTTTCAACGGCTGTGTATGTGGTTGGTGGTATATTTCTTCCAGTATACAGTCTTTTGAATCTTTTTTTCATTTCAGTCCTATTCAGAAGACCTTTAACACAGCCCCATAAATCCATGATCCTCTAATTTCCTCAGCCAACATAACATGCTTCCTGCAGAGTCATGAACAAAACAGACAAGTATAGGTTGAACTGAACTGGAAACTGTCACACACCTCATTGCAGGTTGTAACATACTAATGGCAGGACTGTATACTGAAAGGCATAATAATGTGGCAACAATGTTGCACTGGGGATTGTGCAAACCTGATGGTACTGAAGTGGCTGAAAAACACTGGAAGCATAAGCCACAAAGCATCATAGAAAATCATGAAGTCTACGTTATATGGAATCACCCATTACCAACACTTCAAAAGATAGAAGCTAGAAAAACAGATACAGTGGTCCAAGAAAAGAAGACAAAAATAGCATTGATCATTGAAATTGCCACACCCAGTGACTACAGTGTCCTGCATAAAGAGTGACACAAAGTCATAACATATCAGGATATGCAGGCAGAAACAAGAGCAATGTAGAAGAAAGATACCCAGACAGTTCCAATAGTAGTAGGAGCAATGGGTCTTATAAAAAAGAATCTACAATCGTATTTAGATATGTTACCAATACATGTAACACCATACAAACTACAAAAGGAGTCATTACTGAGCATATTGCAGGTGATGCGAAGAGCACTTTTGGCTGACATCAAAGAGTGAAACAATACTAATTTCATCAACGTTATTCATACTTTCACTTATGAATGGGTCCATTCCCATCATGCTATTAGAAACCCAAAAGATTTGGAGAAATTAAAAAAGGGAGAAAGTATGAATGATGTCTTCATCTCAAAGATGCATACACACATCATGAAGCACAGCCCTTCCATGACCTCTGCAAGTCATCTGCAGACCACTGAATGCGAGATTGCTAATTTTATCATGGAGTGGTCCACATGTCTCACATGGACAGAGGCAGTATGTAATACAATCCCACACATACACACATATGCACATGACCCTACTATCTAGCATCATATAGATATGTCATTTCTGATTTAAATGCTATAATAATGACTGGAATTTTATGTGAAGTTAGTCATTAGCCTAGTAATGTCAACAACATATATCAGGTCAGATTTATTTGCAAGCTTGGGGAATTCATTGCATGCATATTAGGACTACTATTCAGAAGGGGATTATTCAGGTGCTGCCCAGCAGCATTATTTGACTGTTAGCATTTGCGTCAGTAACTGTTCTGCATGCACCCCATCCACCTCATTTGTAATGTATGCATATATGGTATCAGTGCACTTACACATAGCTTTCCAATGATAAACATATAGACATATGATGTGCAACTTATGTAATGATGTGAACTAGGCAGAGTTGTATGACTGTATTAACAGTTACACTGTGTGTCATGTGATGCATACCCAAGGTTGTATTTGGCTGTGTTGTCAGAAATCTTTTTAAAGTTAGTACAAAATCTTAAGGGGAACGCACAACTACACTCATAGATGGTTGCAGATGGCACTACCAATATTCAACTGTCGTCAATAGACAGTCTGCTAGCTGACAGATTTGGATCAAACTTCACCCAAAGTATCATACAAACATCACTCAGCATATTTGCTCAAGATAGAAGCTCATCTGTATGCTCTCTAAGGCTAAAAATATGGCATCAATGAGCCCTGACAACATTCCAGGTTGTCTTATCAATAAATTAAAACATGACCTAGGAGAAATTGTTGGATCTCTACTTAACCACAGCCTCCAGAGAAGCTATTTTCTGCCAGAATGGTGGACAGCAACAGTCATCTGTCTGAAGAAGGAGGGACAATCACTCGACACAGGTAATTATAGATCCATATGCCTGACTAGCTTCATCTGTAAGCCAATGGAAGAAGTCATTAGGGATCTTATCAACAAAAACAAAGGAAATCTCCAGACTATGCAACCAACTCATTTTTTATTCATTGAGGCTATATCATTTCTGCTAAATCTTGTTTACTTCTTTGAAATGGTCACCAAGACCATGGAGAAAGGACAGAATGTGCAACTCAATGAAAAGACCAATGGTTAGACCACAGCTGAAGATAAAAATGGAATAATCCACGTCAGGAAATAAATCACTTGCAGCTTCACAGTAGTGCCCTTTATAAAACCAAAAGTTTTAACTGAGATGTAGTAGTCAAGGTAGGAAACGGTTCACTTGCAGTTTCACACCACTTTATTAAACAAGAGTAAGCACTTTCGCGATCTAAGTCAGCTGATCGCTTCTTCAGTCTCATAAAAACAGTTAAAACATCGGTATTTAAAATATGGTT
The DNA here is from genome assembly GCF_019279795.1 of Protopterus annectens. Lineage (NCBI taxonomy): Eukaryota > Metazoa > Chordata > Ceratodontiformes > Protopteridae > Protopterus > Protopterus annectens. Next base: position 312,486,433 of record NC_056729.1, read on the forward strand.
CAGCCAATGAAAAGACATATAGAACTATGACATAGACTAATTAAAATTGCATACATCAGTATATTAATTTACCTTATATTCTGCATAAGATGAAATAAAATATACATATAACAGACACATTTTATGTAATAATCCATGTTACTTAATGTTTTAGTGGTCTGGATTTTAAAAAAGGTTTCAAGGAAACAGCATTGTTCAATTCAGGAGACCTATCTGCCTGAAGTAATAAAATCCATCTTTGATCTGCTTCCTCTACCTTATTCCTTATATCACCTCCCCTCTTACTTTTATTTATTATTTCTAAAACCATGAAATTAAAAATATGTTTCCTATCTTCTTCTTCCACATGTTTTGCTAAAGCACTTGTGTCTTTTTTATTTCTTATATCTCTAAGGTGTTCAAGTATATGTTCCTTTAGACACCTATTGGTTTTGCCTATATAAAAGGCATGACAGACAGTGCAGAAGCTGAAATAAACCAAATTTTGCGTTCTGCAGTCAGCATAAAAATCCATATCAATTATAAATCCTAGTGTAGGATGTTTATATGTAGATTTATTATATAAATAGTCACATGCTGTACAATTTCTGCAAGGAAAAGTCCCCTGACTATCAGATAGGATCATTCTTTCATTGTTTCTGGATTTATAACAGAGTTGCCTTTTTAAGGACCTCTTATTTCTAAAAGAAAAGCTGGGTCTATCTTCCAACAATTCTATCAAGTCAGGATCTGACAATAAAACCTTCCAATTCTTCTCCAAAATATTACAGAATCTTCTGATGTCATTTGAATAAGTTATAGGGAATCTAACTTTAAAATCATGACCTTCCGTGCTTTTAACATCTTCTATAGTATTTGAGAAGAGCGGTTTACATCTCCCATCCCTATTTTCAATGGTATATTTAGAGCTTTCATTTATGTCTTTCTTACTATAACCTCTGTTTAAGAAGTCTTTCTCTAATATAGTCATTGTCTTCACAAAGGCTTCATCTGTATTATGTAAGTGGTTATTCTCATATATTGTCCTTTCACTACATTTTTATGTACAAATGTTGGATGCATACTAGTCTTATGTAAGATACTATTTCTCCATGTAGATTTTCTATACGTCCCTGTTGTAAGTTCATCTAATGCTGTCTTCTTAACCAAAACATCTAGGAACTCAATAGAGTCCTTGGAATGTTGACTAGTGAATCTTAAAAATTCAGTGGTGCTATGTAAGTACTCCACCATCTCTTGAAACTCTTCACTAGTACCATCCCATAACAGGAAGTCGTCATCTAAAAGCATTATATACCATACAATTTTGCCAGCATATTTATTGCTAGCACTTAATACATGATCTTTTTCCCATGCAGCCAATGCTAAGTTGACGTAGCTGTTAGCACAAGCCGTGCCCATTGCTACACCAACTTTCTGTAGATAAAACTTGTCATTGAATATAAAGACATTATTTTCTAGGACAATATCAAGCAACTCACATATCAAATTAATCTTAGTGCTTTGAAAAACTTGTTTCAAGGTCAGAATATCACGTATTTTCTCAATACCCCATTTATTTGGTATCACTGTGAACAGTGAAGTGACATCCATTGTCACAAACATATAATTTCTATTAATATTCCTGGTCTTATTATATAACAGTCAGAAATGCCTTTGTATCCCTTAGTATAGTCTCACATGATTTTAGGACTATTTGTAAATTTTGTTCAATATAAATTGAGATGGCTTCTGTGGCCCATCCTTTACTGGATACAATAGGTCTCATAGGGGGCTGTGTGATGTCTTTGTGAATTTTAGGTAAACCATAAATAATGGGTATAGTTGGATGTTCTATCTGAAAGTAGTCAAACAATTCCTCTGATACATAATTAGTAATCAATAAGTCAAAAATATATACAGATATCCTGTCAATTATACCTTGTACTTGTCTCTCATTTAGTTCAACATAAGTATCTGTATCATTCAAAAGTTCCATCATTTTCTTGTAATAAAACCTTATCCATTACTACTACACTGCCCCTTGTCAGGGCCTAATTTCAATGCTGTGAGAATCCTTTAGTTCTGACAATGCTTCAGTTTCTGATTTACTCAAGTTATAAAATCTAGGTGGAAGATTTTTAGCATGCACCTCTCTAATTTTATGCTCACACACATTAGTGAAAGTTTCAACTGTGGGATGTATCTTGGGTACAAAGGCACTAGGTTGTTTAAACATATTATCAAATACATTTCTTTTAAACATGGTTTTAAGTGTTAGGTTACGATACAATAACTTCAGCTCTTTTAATAAATCAGTTAATACTGTTTTCTGTGCTGGAATAAAGTTCAGGCCTCTATTTAACAACGAGGCTTGTGCATCAGTTAAAGAAAAGCTAGATATATTAATTACCAAGTTTTTTGTTGGTTCTTGCTCCTGGTGCTCATATATGCAGGAGTCACTCGTTCTCTCTGCTGTAATCACATTCTCCCTCTTCAATTAATGCTGCTCGAACTGTCACTTATTGGCAGCGCCGTCTTTAACACAAATGGAAGGATTGAGGTTTGTGTAGCTTCCTTTTGCTCCAAAAAAGTTACTGAATCAGAATTAACAATGGAATCCATCCTTCTGTTAGTGCAAGCCATTTGGAAAGTTTCTTTTGCCATTCCACCATTTTCAAATGTGGGAGGTTCTATACATACTCTCTCTGTGCTGACATCACTGTTCTCACAGGGATTCTGATTTAAAGGGGCAGTACTATGCATATTTGAATTTTCAGAAATCTGTACTGTAGTCATTTTTTCTACATTTTCTGTACTCACAGCTGTTCTTCTTGGCCACGAAAAGACCTTACACTGAAAGTCATTGAGGTCCCTTTGCAGTTTTTTAGTTTTAGTATTCTGCAACCTCTTATCATAGCCCTGTATATTGTCAGCAAGTTCATCTAATTTACTGCCTAGTACTTCTATAGGAAAATTATTAGTCAGTTGTTCTTGTAGCCTCTTTATCTCATCGGCTAGCTCTTTTTCTTGTGGTTTAAAAAATTCTACAAGCAAATGCATATAATCATAGCTAAGCTGTAAATTTAAATTCTGCCATTTTTGAAGTAATTCACAGTAGGTCTCACCACAAGTAGGCATATTTAATACTCTGAGACCTCTCAGCACTATTTTATATTTCAGTGATGCTTCTAGATGAAACCTTTGCCACTGTAGACTTTTAAAGCTATATAACTTATTCTCCAGATCTCTATACAGTTCAATGAACTTCTTATGCGTATTATAGTCCACTTGTTCTCTTTCACTTACTGGAAAAATAGGGTTTAGCATCAAGGGGTTGGAATATATATGTAGTAGTCCAACTAGTCGTTCACATTGATTCTTATTGTTGTCATTACCTTCAGCCATGTCCCAGCTTTTAAATACAGTCCAAGAAACACGTGAAAGAAAACAAAAGCTGGATAAACGCCTGGTATACACCTCAAGCGAAAAAAATGAAAAGACCAATGGTTAGACCACAGCTGAAGATAAAAATGGAATAATCCACGTCAGGAAATAAATCACTGGCAGCTTCACAGTAGTGCCCTTTATAAAACCAAAACTTGTAACTGAGATGTAGTAGTCAAGGTAGGAAACGGTTCACTTGCAGTTTCACACCACTTTATTAAACAAGAGTAAGCGCTTTTTGCGATCTAAGTCAGCTGATCGCTTCTTCAGACTCATAAAAACAGTTAAAACATTGGTATTTAAAATATGGTTCAACCAATGAAAACACATATAGAACTATGACATAAACTAATTAAAATTGCATACATCAGTACATTAATTTGCCTTATATTCTGCATAAGATGAAATAAAATATACATATAACAGACACATTTTATGTAATAATCCATATTACTTAATGTTTTAGTGGTCTGGATTTTAAAAAAAGGTTTCAAGGAATCAGCATTGTTCAATCCAGGAGACCTATCTGCCTGAATCTCCTGGATTGAACAATGCTGTTTCCTTGAAACCTTTTTTAAAATCCAGACCACTAAAACATTAAGTAATATGGATTATTACATAAAATGATTACATAAAATTTGTCTGTTATATGTATATTTTATTTTATCTTATGCAGAATATAAGGCAAATTAATGTACTGGTGTATGCAATTTTAATTAGTCTATGTCATAGTTCTATATGTGTTTTCATTGGTTGAACCATATTTTAAATACCAATGTTTTAACTGTTTTTATGAGTCTGAAGAAGCGATCAGCTGACTTAGATCGCGAAAGCGCTTACTCTTGTTTAATAAAGTGGTGTGAAACTGCAAGTGAACCATTTCCTACCTTGACTACTACATCTCAGTTACAAGTTTTGGTTTTATAAATGGCACTACTGTGAAGCTGCCAGTGATTTATTTCCTGACGTGGATTATTCCATTTTTATCTTCAGCTGTGGTCTAACCATTGGTCTTTTCATTTTTTTCGCTTGAGGTGTATACCAGGCGTTTATCCAGCTTTTGTTTTCTTTCACGTGTTTCTTGGACTGTATTTAAAAGCTGGGACATGGCTGAAGGTAATGACAATGATAAGAATCAATGTGAATGACCAGTTGGACTACTACATATTTATTCCAACCCCTTGATGCTAAACCCTATTTTTCCAGTAAATGAAAGAGAACAAGTGGACTATGATACACATAAGATGTTCACTGAACTGTATAGAGATCTGGAGAATAAGTTATATAGCTTTAAAAGGCTACAGTGGCAAAGGTTTCATCTAGAAGCATCATTGAAATATAAAATAGTGCTGAGAGGTCTCAGAGTATTACATATGCCTACTTATGGTGAGACCTACCCTGAATTACTTAAAAAATGGCAGAATTTAAATTTACAGCTTAGCTATGATTATATGCATTTGCTTATAGAATTTTTTAAACCACAAGAAAAAGAGCTAGCCGATGAGATAAAGAGGCTACAAGAACAACTGACTTATAATTTTCCTATAGAGGTACTAGGCAGTAAATTAGATGAACTTGCTGACAATATACAAGGCTATGATAAGAGGTTGCAGAATACTAAAACTAAAAAATTGCAAAGGGACCTCAATGACTTTCAATGTAAAGAGGTCTTTTCGTGGCCAAGAAGAACAGCTGTTTGTATAGAAAATGTAGAAAAAATGACTACAGTACAGATTTCTGAAAATTCAAATATGCATAGTACTGCCCCTTTAAATCAGAATCCCTGTGAGAACAGTGATGTCAGCACAGAGAGAGTATGTATAGAACCTCCCACATTTGAAAATGGTGGAATGGCAAAATAAACTTTCCAAATGGCTTGCACTAACAGAAGGATGGATTCCAGTGTTAATTCTGATTCAGTAGCTTTTTTGGAGCAAAAGGAAGCTACACAAACCTCAATCCTTCCATTTGTGTTAAAGAAGGCGCTGCCAATAAGGGACAGGTCGAGCAGCAGGAATCGAAGAGGGAGAACGCGATTACAGCAGAGAGAATGAGTGACTCCTGCATATATGAACACCAGGAGCAAGAAACAACAAAAAACTTGGTAATTAATATATCTCTCTTTTCTTTAACTGATGCACAAGCCTCGTTGTTAAATAGAGGCCTGAACTTTATTCCAGCACAGAAAACAGTATTAACTGATTTATTAAAAGAGCTGAAGTTATTTTCTCGTAACCTAACAATTAAAACCATGTTTAAAAGAAATGTATTTGATAATATGTTTAAACAACCTAGTGCCTTTGTACCCAAGATACATCCCACAGTTGAAACTTTCACTAATGTGTGTGAGCATGAAATTAGAGAGATGCATGCTAAAAATCTTCCACCTAGATTTTATAACTTGAGTAAATCGAAACTGAAGCATTGTCAGAGCTAAAGGATTCTCGCAGCATTGAAATTAGGCCCGCTGACAAGGGGGGCAGTGTAGTAGTAATGGATAAGGTTTTTTATTACAAGAAAATGATGGAACTTTTGAATGATACAGATACTTATGTTGAACTAAATGAGAGACAAGTACAAGGTATAATATATAGGATATCTGTTTATATTTTTGACTTATTGATTACTAATTATGTATCAGAGGAATTGTTTGACTACTTTCAGATAGAACATCCAACTATACCCATTATTTATGGTCTACCTAAAATTCACAAAGACATCACACAGCCCCCTATGAGACCTATTGTATCCAGTAAAGGATGGGCCACAGAAGCCATCTCAATTTATATTGAACAAAATTTACAAATAGTCCTAAAATCATGTGAGACTATACTAAGGGATACAAAGGCATTTCTGTGACTGTTATATAATAAGACCAAGAATATTAATAGAAATTATATGTTTGTGACAATGGATGTCACTTCACTGTTCACAGTGATACCAAATAAATGGGGTATTGAGAAAATACGTTATATTCTGACCTTGAAACAAGTTTTTCAAAGCACTAAGATTAATTTGATATGTGAGTTGCTTGATATTGTCCTAGAAAATAATGTCTTTATATTCAATGACAAGTTTTATCTACAGAAAGTTGTTGTAGCAATGGGCATGGCTTGTGCTAACAGCTACACCAACTTAGCATTGGCTGCATGGGAAAAAGATCATGTATTAACTGCTAGCAATAAATATGCTGGCAAAATTGTATGGTATATACGTTTTGTAGCTGACATCTTCCTGTTATGGGATGGTACTAGTGAAGAGTTGCAAGAGATGGTGGAGTACTTACATAGCACCACTGAATTTTTAAGATTCACTAGTCAACATTCTAGGGACTCTATTGAGTTCCTAGATGTTTTGGTTAAGAAGACAGCATTAGATGAACTTACAACAGGGATGTATAGAAAATCTAAATGGAGAAATAGTATCTTACATAAGACTAGTATGCATCCAACATTTGTACATAAAAATGTAGTGAAAGGACAATATATGAGAATAAGCCGGTTACATAATACAGATGAAGGCTTTGTGAAGACAATGACTATATTAGAGAAAGACTTATTAAACAGAGGTTATAGTAAGAAAGGCATAAATGAAAGCTCTAAATATACCATTGAAAATAGGGATGGGAGATGTAAACCGCACTTCTCAAATACTATAGAAGATGTTAAAAGCAAGGAAGGTCATGATTTTAAAGTTAGATTCCCTATAACTTATTCAAGTGACATCAGAAGGTTCTGTAATATTTTGAGAAGAATTGGAATGTTTTATTGTCGGATCCTGACTTGAGAGAATTGTTAGAAGATAGACCCAGCTTTTCTTTTAGAAATAAGAGGTCCTTAAAAAGACAACTCTGTTATTAATGCAGAAACAATGAAAGAATGATCCTATCTGATAGGCAGGGGACTTTTCCTTGCAGAAATTGTACAGCATGTGACTATTTATATAATAAATCTACATATAAACATCCTACACTAGGATTTATAATTGATATGGATTTTTATGTTGACTGCAGAACACAGAATTTGGTTTATTTCAGCTTCTGCACTGTCTGTCATGCCTTTTATATAGGCAAAACCAATAGATGTCTAAAGGAACGTATTCTTGAACACCTTAGAGATATAAGAAATAAAAAAGACACAAGTGCTTTAGCAAAACATGTGGAAGAAGAAGATAGGAAATGTTTTTAATTTCATGGTTTTAGAAATAATAAATAAAAGTAAGAGGGGAGGTGATATAAGGAATAAGGTAGAGGAAGCAAAACAAAGATGGATTTTATTACTTCAGGCAGATAGGTCTCCTGGATTGAACAATGCTGTTTCCTTGAAACCTTTTTTAAAATCCAGACCACTAAAACATTAAGTAATATGGATTATTACATAAAATGTGTCTGTTATATGTATATTTTATTTCATCTTATGCAGAATATAAGGCAAATTAATGTACTGATGTATGCAATTTTAATTAGTCTATGTCATAGTTCTATATGTGTTTTCATTGGTTGAACCATATTTTAAATACCGATGTTTTAACTGTTTTTATGAGTCTGAAGAAGCGTTCAGCTGACATAGATCGCGAAAGCGCTTACTCTTGTTTAATAAAGTGGTGTGAAACTGCAAGTGAACCGTTTCCTACCTTGACTACTACATCTCAGTTACAACTTTTGGTTTTATAAAGGGCACTACTGTGAAGCTGCAAGTGATTTATTTCCTGACGTGGATTATTCCATTTTTATCTTCAGCTGTGGTCTAACCATTGGTCTTTTCATTTTTTTCGCTTGAGGTGTATACCAGGCGTTTATCCAGCTTTTGTTTTCTTTCATGTGGAGAATGTGCAACTCACCTAACTTGACCTGGCCAAGACATTTGACACAATTCCACTTTCAGGTATTATGGAGAAATATATTTGAAGAAATTGCAATCAGTTTTGTTTTCTTATGTATTTTTTCTTTCCTGTTGTCTTTTCTCTCATATAATGCTATATTGCCAAAGACATCTACACCTTGTAAACCACCAAACACTGACAGTGAGAGTGAAGTAATCATTCAGGCACTATGTTGCTATGGGTCATTCCTCTTAGAGTGAGTCAGGGGTTGCAAATCCTTCCGTGAACTTATCTGGGAGCAGGTGTTCACCAGAGTGTCTAGTGTGAGGCCATGGACATTCATATTCCAGAATAAGACATATTGTCAGTGATATGATCATGGTGGCTAGATGGAGGACAGCTGCAATTGCCTATGATTATATTGCTATGGGGGATGGTCCTGCTACCAAATCACATGCACAACAGTGGAAGTCTTAACAAAGCTTTGAGACTTATGTGACGTCTTTACATCATATGATTGTGTTGCAATTTGTATGAGATAACTGGGCGAGGGGATTTTTTTCCCACTGTAATTGCACGCATTATAACACTTGTGGATGTCTTTCATGCATAATAGCATTAGGACAAACAATGCTTACAGTCAGTCAGTGTGGATTTTGAACACCTAACTTCGTGATGGCAGAAGCTACTTCATATTGCGAAGAATGAACATGCCAAGGTGCAAGTGATGTTTCAGTTATGAGATATTTAGGGCTTTGAAGCTGTGAAATCATGTTACTGTTACAAGGGATAAGGGTGCCTGTAATTTCCTTAAAAATTTCGTTGCTATATGTATCTTCATTCACAACATTGCCTGCTGCTAGGTATATCCAAATGCACATGATGTACAATGCAGTCATCACTGTGAAGTGAAAATGGCAACCATGCACAATACGTGGATAATCATGGATTCAAAGACATGCCCTTCTAAGGCAATGGCATACAGAACAATATTTCATGTCCTCATGCCACAGGAAAAGTTTTAGTAGTTCTCACGTGAAAGCCAACTACCACCCCATGGCATTATCATTATCCAATAAAGCATCTCTATATGAAAAATGAGCATAAATGCTTGTAATAGGAATCTCCAGCTATACATCTATTCAGCAGACAGCTGAGTGACAATATTGTTATCAACCTGAACATTCACAGTCATACTGACACAAGTGAGTCTAAGGAGTAATGGCTAAATTTGGACAGACTACCTAAGATCACAACGTACAGAACACTACCTGAATTACATGCACCATGCAAAATGCTGTTTACAATTTTGACAGTGCACATTTGAATGGGTGATATCACCATTCTTCCTTACATTGATTTTCTTCTAAAAAGGTATGAAAGTGGTTGAAGTACACAGTAGCACTACACGTCTACACATACTGCATGCATTAGAAGCCATCTTTACACAGCATGACAGACAAATACACACATACAGTAGTCAATCACTGCTGGATTCAAACCTCTTCCCTCTGTACTTATGCAGTATACAGAGCACAGTATCAACAGCCAGCACTGCAGGATAACTCATATGATCAATCTGATATAGTTCATTTTTGACAGCATGATGTAAATATTGCATTTCCAAGCCTGAGTATTGCCTGGGGCTAATATAAATGTATAGGGGTCTGTTTGGGAAAATACATCTCTTAAATGTAAGTCTACATAATGAGTGTTGTCACAGACACAATTGTACATGGCAGCACACACAGTCACATTTAGGGGTGCCACATTTTAAGTGGGCCAACGTGGGGCATGTGGGTGTGGCAAGATACACTAGCCACACCCTCCAATATGACATCACCACAGGAGTGGGAATGAGATTCAGATATGTGTATAAAAGCTGGCTGGCTGCTGAAGTACCTAGCTGGCTGTCCAGCTGGTTGGCTACTGGAGTGGCTAGCTGGGTGGCTGGCTGGCTGCTGGAGTGGCTAGCTGGCTGGCCGGCTGGTTGGCTACTGGAGTGGTGAGCTGGCTGGCTGCCGGAGTGGCAAGCTATCTGGCTGGCTGCTGGAGTGGCTAGCTGGCTGTCTGGCTGGTTGGCTGCTGGAGTGGTGAGCTGGCTGGCTGGCTGTTGGAGTGGTTAGCTGGCTGGCTGGCTGCTGGAGTGGTGAGATGGCTGGCTGGCTACTGGAGTGGCTAGCTGGCTGGATGAATGGCTGGATGGATGGATGGCTGGCTCTGTAGCTGGCTGGCTAGCTTGTTTGCTTGCTGGCTAGCTGGCTAGCTTACTTGCTTGCTGTCTGTCTGGCTGGATTGCTGGCTGGCCAGCAGGATGACTGGATGGATGACTGGATGAATGGATGGTTGGCTCTGTAGCTGGCCAGCTGGCTGGCTGGCTTAGCTATTAGAAAAAAAAAGAGATTCTTACTTTCTTGTGGCTGTAGAAGTACTAAAAACAAACCACTCTACAGCCATGATCCTTGTAGTGCTTTTCCTGCCACAATCCCCATCCCCTTCATGAATTGCAGTCAATTGCTGCATGATTTAAAACACCTGGACCTAACAGGGAATAGCTCTGCCTGTAGGTCTGGGTTGGTGATGTAACTGAATTACCATGGAAAAGCCGGAAGTAATTGCGGCTTTTCCATAGTTATTCAGTGCGATTGAAAAGTGGGATTTTTCAAGTCCTGGTGCTTTACTCAGCAGGCAGTTGGATAAGATAGCTCAACCCATGAGTTTCCCACTGATAACAGGATGGGTGACAACCCTATTCACATTAGTTAACCATTGTTAGGTTTGAACCCCCCCCCCCACCTATATAATTACACAATCTAAAAACACAGAATAAGCTGCAGGTGCCACAGGAGAAGTCTAAGTTATAACTGTAGAGTGCACTTTTGGGATGATGACCTCATTAGTGTGATGCAGAGAAGCTGTATGTGGTAAAAGTAAGATAAGGGAATTGAAGAATACTTGTTCAAGTTAAACATTTCCTATGACTGGAACTTGAAACAGCATGTCTGTTTAGGAAGCTGTAGGTCTATGATATTGTAATCAGACATGCAACTTGAACACTGTGAAATTTGAACCTTCTCTCTATCTTGCTACACAATCTAAGAAAACAGTATCAGCTACAAGTGCCACAGGAGAAGTTTGATTCTTAAGGGAGAGAATGCACTTTTAATGTGATGACATTATCATTGTGTTGCAGAGGGGATGTTTCTGTTAAAAGTGGCAAAAAGTGCAGAGGCAGCTGTGTCCATGGTTAAATTTATTCTCCTGAATGGAGTTTACCACTGTAAGAATTGAACCTCCTACCTAGCTAATTATAGAATCTAGAAAACACAGTATGAATTGCAAGTACCACAGGAGAAGTCTATTTTTAATTATGTGAAAATGTGCATTTGCAAATAGTAAAACTTCACTCTTTAGAATATCTGGTAGTGTACATAATAGGTTTTAGACAAATGCATGTATGTGGAAAGGCCATCGTAATAGCATTGTGGTTGTCCCATGTAATCACATATCTCTCTGCTAAGATTTATATGCTATCATTTGTATATATTACATTACTGTGATGGACATATAGCTGATTCACAGTATAGGTATTCAATGACAATCACAATTTTAAAACAACAGATTATTAAGCAAGCAATGACACCAGTGTGGAAGAGAGGTGAAGAAGAGAGTACAGGCAGGATGGAGTGGGTGGAGAAGAGTGTCAGTAGTGATTTGTGACAGATGAGTACCAGTAAGAGTGAAAGGGAAGGTCTACAAGAGGGTAGTGAGACCAGCTATGTTATATGGGTTGGAGGCAGTGGCATTGACAAAAAGGCAGGAGTTAGAGCTGGATATGGCAGAGTTAAAGATGTTAAGACTTGCACTGGGTGTGACGAGGGTGGACAGGATTAAAAATAAGCATATTAGAGGGTCAGCCCAGGTTGGAAAGTTTGGAGACAAAGCCAGAGAGGCAATATTACGTTAGTCTGGACATGTGCTGAGGAGGGATGCTGAATATATTGGGAAAAAGATGCTAAGGATGAAGCTACCAGGTAACAGGAAAAGAGGAAGGCCTAAGATAAGGTTTATGGATGTGGTGAGAGAGGACATGCAGGTAGTTGGTGTGACAGAGCAAGATGCAGAGGACATGAAGGAATGGAAACAGATGATCCGCTGTGGCAACCCCTAATGGGAACAGCCAAAAGAAGATGATGATGATGATGATAGTGTCACTGTCAGTTGTCTTGTGTCATGGTTGCATAATGTCATTTGACAACGCAAAGACACACTTTCTACATATGATTGTGCACTTCAGAAAACCATGATGGATCATGCATAAAAAGTGTGCTAGCCTGTGTAACTAATTTATCACTGTTTCTGCATTTTCTGTGTGTTTCTACCAAAAAAACAAAAAAAAAACAAAAAAAAATCCTTGTTTTCCCACCTCTCCTCGACTAGTTTAGACCAGTTTACAGGCATTGCTGTATTCTGGGCTGTGGTGTAGTTCCTGTGTTGTCCATTACCTTACTTGGATAGAAGGAAGTTTCTTTGCTCACCAGTGGGAGTGGGGAGCCTTGAGCAGCCTACCTGTCCCTGTAGGAAGTGACCTCAGCACAAGAAGCTGTAGTAATTGGTTGTTTTGGACCATTTCTAGCTCTTTTGTAGTTCACTGTTTAAAATCCGCCTCTGGGCATTTTTTTCTGGCTATACTGCTCAGACAAGCTCCTCGTGGCTCTGCAGAGTGGTCCTAGCAGCAGGGAACTCAGAAAAGCGACTACTTTCTGGATTTAAGTATCTTTGCTTTTTTTCACTTGGAATAGCTTCTGTAGCTTACCCTGAACTAGCTTGAACTGTTTTTTAACTGTTTGCTGCATTATTTTAAAATCTGCACTTAAAGTTACATTTTAGTCGAATTTGATCGAAAGTTTGTTTGTTTGTTTGTTTAATTTAACTGTGGAGGCTACCCACTAAAGTGTGCTAGCCTGTGTAACTAATTTATCACTGTTTCTGCATTTTCTGTGTATTTCTACCAAAAAAACAAAAAAACAAAAAAAAATCCTTGTTTTCCCGCCTCTCCTAGACTAGTTTAGACCAGTTTACAGGCATTGCTGTATTCTGGGCTGTGGTGTAGTTCCTGTGTTGTCCATTACCTTACTTGGATAGAAGGAAGATTCTTTGCTCACCAGTGGGAGTGGGGAGCCTTGAGCAGCCTACCTGTCCCTGTAGGAAGTGACCTCAGCACAAGAAGCTGTAGTAATTGGTTGTTTTGGACCATTTCTAGCTCTTTTGTAGTTCACTGTTTAAAATCCGAGTTTGCATGGCTTTGCGCGGTTGTGCTCATGGCGCAGCGCCGGTTAAACAAGGTTAAACTTTTTCTGGCTCCGCCAAGTCTGCTCTTCAAATTTTCCCTTAAGGAAGCTCTACTCTTAGTATAACCAGACTACTCACTATATTATAAGCCTAGCACTTGTTCTCAATACTTCTCTACTAAGTAAGCACTCTCGTACTAAGTAAAGCACTACATCTACTTACTATCCCTGTGAATATCCACTTCCCTTAAAGGTACAGCACTCCCTTATACTGTTCTAGCATGTCGAGTGGTAGATTACTGGTGTCGTCTCCAATTCAGCTGGTCAATCTGGGTATCTTGAGACAATGCTACAATTGTCTCATGTACACAGACAACCCTCTCCTCCTCCCAACAAACACAAATACATGTGAGAGATGCAACTATATAGCCAAACTGGAGGCTGAACTCTCTCAACTCAGGGCTGGCATGACCAGACAGGAGGAGATGGCAACCACACACACAACAATCCCAGTCCCACATAGACCTACCACAACTGCAAACCAAACACATAAAAACACAAAGACATACTCGGAGGCTCTAATAAAAAACTTACCATAACAACAGAGGCTCCCAAAGCAGACATCCAAAAATTCACCACCTCAAAACAAAACACATGCAACACATACTTCAATAAATCAGTGTGTCAACCAATCACAGCCCTTAAGGCCAAACACCTTGCCTGATACACTAGTAATAGGTGACTCTATAGTCAGACACACTGATGTCCTGCTGACCAGGCTGAACAAAGAGAAGGTGAGTGTGAGCTGTCTATCGGCAGCTAGGATCTGCCACATAACACACGCACTCAAGTCACTCCAAAGCAAGTACAAATATGACTCCGTCATTGTCCATGCTGGTATGAATGACCTGAGACGTACCTCCCTGGACTACATGAAAAGAGACATAGAGGAGCTCTCCGATTATGTAGCCCAGGCTGGTATGACCCTGACCCTGAGCAGCATCTTGCCCTCACCAAGAATGATACCACAATACAAAGACAAGATGATCAGCTTTAACAATTGGCTCAAGTACTGGTGTCATTCTAAGGGGATCCAATGTCTGTCTGCCTGGGATGACATGTTGGACAAGCCACGCTGCTTCGCAAGGGATGACTTACACCTGTCACCACTGGGCTTCTGGATATTGGCTAAGGCTCTTGCCACCCCTATAGTGCCTTTTTTAGGCAAGGCTCAAAAGACAAACCCACCTCCTTAGAAAACAAAAATGGAAAAAAACTAAGGGTAATGCTGCTCAACGCCAGAAGTCTAAATCTCAAGATGCAGGCACTTGATGCACTCCTCAGCATGGAGAACATCGACGTCTGTGCAGTAACTGAAACCTGGTTCAAGGCTCCTGAGAGCACCCCAGCACTACCAGGCTATACCTTGTATCACGCTTTTCGGCCCCAAAACCCGGGCCGAACCACAAAGGGAGGGGGAGTGTCCATATTCAGCAAGGACACCCACACCTCCAGGTTAGTAGCAACACATGAAGCATTGGAGACCATACAGGTGCAACTAACCATAGGCAAAACTGCTATACAACTGGTAGCATGTTACAGACCACCCTCCCAATCTCAAGAACCACACTCAGCCTTCCTGAAGACATTGGAGGATATGAATGTATCACAAAATATCATCATACTGGGAGACTTCAACTACCCAAACATAGACTGGGTACATTATTCTAGCCCTAATACCCTAGCCCAAAGGTTCCTGGAATTCATAAATTCAAATGCACTGGAACAACTAGTCACCTCTCCCACTAGGGGAGATAATATACTAGACCTGACCATCACCAACATGGGGACAAAATGCTCCACACCGGAAGTATACCCCTCACTAGTGAGATCTGACCACAAACTAATCACCCTGGATATACATATCCCACCTCCACCCCCAGCACAAAAGACCACAGTGAAAAACTTCTCAAAAGCAGACTTCACTCTTCTTAAGACTGAGATGGTATCTTTTAAGTCCAATTCTCAGCCAAAATACGAGACACCAACAAGTTGTTGGTGTCTCGTATTTTGGCTGAGAATTGGACTGGAAGCATTTGGTTTTTTGTGTTTTATCTAGTTTTGTGTCACAGTACTTTGCCTTTATGGTATCTTTTAAGCCCACTGTGCCAGTGGATACCACATCCCACAATGCCGAATCCTTCACAAATGCTTTCTATGGACATTTCCAAGAATGCATGGATCATGCAATCCCAAACAAATCCAAGTCCCTCTCCACCAAAGGTAAGCGTCCTGTCTGGTGGACCTCAGCCATAAACAAATTGTATAACAAAAGAAGGAAGCTACTGCACGTCAGAGCAAAATCCCATGAAGGGAAGACATCTCTGATCAACATTAGCAGAAAACTACGTTCTCTCATAAAAACATCCAAGGCCAACTTTGAGAGAAAAATCGCTAAGGACACTAAAGATAACCACAAAGCCTTCTTCAGCTATGTTAGAAACCTGGGCGGAAACCCTCAGATATGCTCAGAGTTGGTTCACAACAACAAAAAATACACTGTACCCACAGATATTGCCAACATTCTGGCTGGCAGGTTCAGTGCAAATTTCTCCCCTACTTCACCCCCAAAAGAAGAAATACTTATCCCAGCTGAATGTAATCTCCCTGTCATCTCAGATGTCCAAGTGAGAACCACCCTAAACAAAGCAAAAAAACACAGCATCAATCCCGGGTTGCATGTTACGTGAACTCCAAGAGGAGCTAAACCCACACATAAAAATGCTATTTAACCTTAGCCTTACTTCGGGATATGTACCTGAACACTGGCGTACAGCAACAGTGGTCCCACTCCACAAGGGGGGTGCCTCTACAGACCCTGGAAACTACCGCCCCATAAGCTTAACCAGCCTGGTCTGCAAATCTATGGAAAGAATCATTATGGAACTCATAAACGGAGACATAGGGGACCTACAGACACTTGACCCCACCCAGTTCAGCTTTGTAAAGGGCAGATCCTGCCTTTTAAACCTGGTTGACTTCTTCAAAACAGTCACTATAGCCATTGATGAGGGCAAAGCAGTCCATACAGCATACCTGGACTTGGCTAAGGCCTTCAACACAATACCCCACTCAGGCATCATAGATAAGCTCAACAGCTTAAAAGTAAACCCTTATGTCACTAGATGAGTTGCAAACTGGCTAAAGGACAGAACCCATAAAGTTAAAATCGCTGGAGCAATGTCAGACTCAAAGCAAGTCACAAGTGGTGTCCCACAGGGATCTGTCCTGGGACCCCTCTTGTTCGGCATTTATTTCTCAGATGTTAAAGCAAACATGGGAGGGCTGTGGCTGACAAAGTTCGCAGATGACTGCAAACTAGGCACCATAGTCGATACACAGGCAGATACACACATCCTACAAAAAGGCCTCACAACAACTGGTGCCGGAGTCACGGCCTTAAACTAAATGCCAAAAAATGTATAGTCATCCCCTTTGGGAAAAACAAAGTACCCACAAATTATCACATAGACAGCAACCCACTGAGTACAGAAAAAGTAATCAGAGACCTAGGGACCCAAGTCGACAGCGACCTCTCATTTGACACCCACGTTGCCAAAGTGGTTAGAAAAACATTCTACCTTGCACAGCTCATCATGAAGGGATTCACATCCAGATCCAAGGATGTCATTGTACCCCTATATTCCTCCCTCATCAGACCCATGATTGAGTACAATGCTCCATTTGGTATGTACCTCACCCGGCATTTGCAACAGCTGGAGAGACCACAAAAGTACCTCACCAAGAGGATCAAGGGTCTCCAACATATGTCTTATTCTGCCAGACTAAAGAAACTTCAGCTCTATTCAGTAGCATACCGCCTGCTCAGAGGTGATCTCTGCCTAACGTACAAGGCCATGTCCAATCAGGATCTGATGGACATGCTCCACCTCAAAAAATCCAAATCCATCAGGACTATGAGAGCTAAAGACTTAAACCTCGGCACAAGTATGAATAGGACATGCTGGAGGGATAGATTCATAACCCAGAGGCTTCTCATGCTTTGGAACAAGATCCCAGTTCATATTAGGCAGAGCCCCTCACTGACTCTCTTCAAGAGAAATCTTGATGAGTGGATGGGAGATTATAAGTTTACCCCAGGGGTCACATCTGTGTCACTGCTAGACAGGGGCACAGTATTCTAAATTTATTCTGTACATTTTTTACACCATTTCATGGGGTGGCAAAAGCCACATCACTATGGCTAGGCTTACAAATGCCCCAGGGCAGATAGCCTAGTACTATACTATGAAACTATGAAACTATACTAATATTGCAGTGCAGCTGTTGGAGTATAGACATATATTAACAGAGTGAGTTAAATGAATGAGCATCACTATGAAACCCAGATACCTTGGTTCCAAAATTCAGGATAGTAATTTGCATGAAACAAGAGCCTAATATATTTTCAAGTCTTGAATAACCATACTCTAAACTAGAAACTGTTGAAAATGTTAGCCATTTTATCTGGGATAATTGGTAATACAAGACTTTAAAACATATATATTTAAATTATTTAAATTATTTTTAACATTGTTAAATTTTCTTTGAATAACTGATGATAGTGTAAACATAACAGCATTATCATCAGGTATGCCAAGAGGAGATACAGTTTCTACTTGATAAATATTATCAGGAACATTAACTGCAACAATATATAATATATTTTGACCTCTTGTAGTAGAAGTTATTCATTAAGTCAGTTCTTGAAATCCAATAATACCAAGGAATTCTCTTTCAAAAGTAGAATTAGAGAATAGTGACAAGCAGTCAATATTTGGATAATTAAAATCTCCAAGAGAATGATACTTGAGATTTTCTCAAAACAGTTATTCAAATTAGTAGAAAGTTACAAATAATTTCACTACTTATATTCTGTGCTGTGTAAATCAAAACAAATGCACCTGGGTTATTATAAGGTTTAATAAATAACTGAACAGCAATTGTTTTGAACTCTACCTTCAAACTTAATAAACTCGATGGAAGATAGTTATGAACCCATAACATTACACCTCCCCTTTGAAAAATAGGTCAGAGATATTTGCACTTGGTAAAATCATTCACCAAAAAACTTGAAAAATTGCAGGACTGAGTACAGGATGCAATTTAATATAATTGTTCAGAATGGGGACACATTTTTTGGCATTGAGCTTAAGGCCATGGTTCTAACACCAGTCGTTGGGTCTCAGTGAGGCCTTTCTGTAGGATGTTAACATAACTTGGGTAGTTAATGGCTCCCAACTTGCAATCGTCTGTGAACTTTGTCAGCCAGAGTCCCTTCATGTTGGCCTGGACTTCTAAAAAGTAGATACCAAGTAGGAGAGGACCCAGGACTGGTCAACAGTCTGACTTGCCGTCAGCTACTTTCACACTGTGGGTTCTATCTGTGAGCCAGTTTGCAACCCACCTAGTGATATAGGGATTGATGCCTAGCTTAGTGAGTTTTTCTATGATTCCTGAGTGGGGAATGGTATCAAAGGCCTTGGCCAGATCAAGGTAGGCTATATGAACCACCTTGCCTTCATTCACAGCTCTGGTGACTGACTCAAAGAAGTTGACCAAGCTGAGCAGGCATGATCTACCCTTCACAAAAAACAAACTGTGTGGGATTCAGAGTTTGGAGATTCCCTATATCCTTGTTTATTAGGTCCATGATGATGCGTTCCATAGCTCTGCATATCAGACATGTCAGGCTAATGGGGCAATAGTTCCCAGGGTCTGTAGTCACTCCTCCTTTGTGGAGAGGGATGATTGTATCAGTGCACCATTCAGTAGGGACAAAGCGTGAGGTGAGGCTGTGATGGAAGAGTGTACACAGGTAAAGTGCCAGTTCACTCTGTAGTTCATGTAGAACACAGCCAAGGATATTGTCAGGTCCTATGGAAGCTTTATTCTTGGCCTTGGACAGTGCTATTTTAACCTGTGCAGCAGTAATACTGGGTGCCATTTTCAATGGATTGTGTCTTAATAACAAATTGTGACATTTGGATAATTTCTTTAGCATATATGACACCTATGTCCCCCTTTACTCATGTTAAGATTTTTATGTTGGCACACTGTAAAAATGTTCATGTTACAATATCCATTGTACACATTATTAGTAGTAATAAGAAGAGGTGAGTGTAGTACAAAAACATCTACATATCATACATTCACATAGAATGCAGGTAAAAGTTTTAGCATGTATCACAGACCTTATTTTGTTCATTTCATATACAACATTGGATATTAATATTTATTTTGAATTCAGTCATAAAAAAATTAGTAAAGTGGATTTGAACTTAGCATCACCTGTCTTATTTCTGTACACTCAGTTCCCATAGACATTACATCACAGTGATAGTTACCTGATAGGTGGAATTTATTCATTTAGTAGGCTCATTTGTGGTACAAATTCAACCCAAGTTAAATGTTCTACTTTTTGGTGTTCACTGCTAGGGACTGCTGTCAGTCCAGAGTGAGCAATGTCAAATGCCAAGCAAACAATGAAGAGAAAAGAGAAAAGCTACTAAAATAGAGGAAAATGCATAACAAGTAGTTAAAATGTACAGTTCTGATAACTCACCAGCTTTGTTGTCTTCCAACATATGCTCATTAAACATCATTATGTTCACATCCATCTTTGGATAAGAACCCCAGGACAGCAGGGCATTCCCAAAATGCTCTTGAGATTCTCAGAATATGACATAGTATCACTTGACATTATAAGTGCAACAGAACAAGGTTCTGAACTTTGTCCTGTGTAATTTGTAGGTAGATAAGTCGATGGTTGGGATACAGGTAACAGAGGCTTTCCTCACACAATATAAAATAAAAAATGAAGACTGCAACTTTTTTTTCTCTTTATTTTGTGGACATCATTCCCTTATCCATGCTTCTCTAACATGACTACTATATGATTTGCCTTGCAGTTGATATACATTTCAATGAGTAATCTACTTCATTAGAATTTCAGACATAATTTACTCAGAAGCAGAAACAATGTTCATAAACAATTTATATAAAGGTTAGGAATGCTGCTGTCCTAAGTCAGTCATTGTAGTCACAACCTTTCCTTTAAATCTCTTCTCTCTGACACACTCTCAGTAAGTGTATTTCAAAGAGGTCTGAGTTTAAAAACCGTATTGTTACTGCAGTCAGACTAATCATTCCCATGTGCAAGCACTTAGCAAGTAATATTTCTCAATGCTTGTCCTTGAAGAGGTAGGGCTTGTGCAGGCAAACATGTATGTCCTTACTCCATGTTTAGAGTCCCTGCACATAGTGTGGATTTTGGAATTTGTGAATGTTAATGAGTTCTTGCTTTATTTGCATACTGAAAGAGCTGAGAGGGCTGAGTCTGCACTATATAAAGGTAATCATGTGGGTAAGGAGCTTGCATCATGGCTGCAGATATTGTTTGAATCCAGAGAGCTTGATACTGTTACTTGCTTTGAAAACTTTTTGCTACTTTCACAACAGAATTGCTGCAAAGGTAGGTGTCTGTTATGCAGAAACTGATGTAGCTTAACCTTAGTTATGTGTTTCATTTCACAACACAAGAATTGCTTTACTGTCTGCATTATTCTCAGTAGGTGTTGGCATAGGCATAAGTAAAGCAGTTATCTCTTGACCTGGTAGATTTTTTTTAAATAATGCTGATATTTTATTGGGGATTTCATTTTCAAAAGCTGACCACGTCTTGCAGAAGACTGTTGTATTACTTACAATCAAGGTCATGAAGTTTTGCATAATTGCCACAGGCAATTAGATCAAGCCTCTGATATCTACCTGGCTGCACTGTATTTGTATGTGATTAAAAAACAATTTTGGTTTACTTACATATTTTTCTTTCTGGTTATGCTTCCACTCATTCAATGCTATGGCACCCAAGACATCTGCATTGTTTAAACCACAATATATTGACACTGAGAGGAAAGTGGTCATTCCTCTCAGAGAGAGGCAGGGGTGACAAATCATACCATGACTTTATCTGGAAGCAGATGGTCAAAGATGTGACTGGATTAAGAGGCCATTGATTTTCCTATTCCAGAATAAGATACAGGGCCAGTGATATGATCATAGTGGCCAGATGGCAGGCAGCTGCAATTAACTATGAACATGTGGCTATGGGGGGGTTGTCCTGCTACCAAGCCACCACTGACTGAAATAAAAGGATATTCTTTGTACTGTAAAGGATGCAGATAGCTCATCACAGGGTTCATACAGAATCCTCGATATCGGGGCTAAAGTGGAAGACAACGCAAGTGTGTCTATTGCAGACTTTCCTGGTATATTATATACTTAACTAATTTTCATTGTATGTCTGTGTGTGTGTGTGTGTGTGTGTGTGTGTGTGTGTGTGTGTATATGTATATATATATATATATATATATATATATATATATATATATATATAAAATTAGATCTAGGACTGAATCCACAATCACCAAACACACTTTAATGAAAGCACTTTCACTGAAAAAGTGCTTTTGTTAAAGTGCATTAAAAAAACAAACAATAAATCTACTTTTATGCAGAGGGGCAAGCTCCCCTGCACCCCCCATGTGGGGGGCTGTGACCCCCGACACCCCCACTTTAATATTCTCACTCTGAGATCGGACTACAGTGAGGAAAAGGGAATATTCCCTTATCCGCACCATAGTATGCTCTCCGCAACAGTCATTCCCCCATGACTCCGTCTAGCTGCAGGCATACTTCCGCAAAAGTCCTTTTTCGGTAAAAAGCACTTTCGTGGAAGTATGCCCGGCCGTTTGTGCTTCGGTTAATAATTCCTTCGGTAATTAGTACCGATCCCATATATATATATATATATATATATATATATATATATATATATATATATATATATATATATATAAAAAGTTCCAAAACTTCAAAATTCATATGGCTGAGTCCATATGATCAAAGTTTTGGAACTTTGAACATTAAAAAAAAAAATATTTTTAACGTTTTTGCAGGGGGCAAAGCCCCCTGCACCCCCCACATCCCTACTAATTAAATATACCAACTCAAAGATCACACTTCTTTGTGGAAAAGGGTAAATTTCCCATTCTGTGCTGTACAATGATCTCCATTCAAAATGTTCAAAGTTTCAAAACTTCGATCATATGGTCATGACTATATGACTTTCAAAGTTTTGAAACTCTGATAATCTGATAGGGATCCAGATATATATGCATATCCAGAGAGTGAGAGAGAGAGAGAGAGAGAAAGACAGAAAACCACTGGTGTGATGGAAGAGACACTGAGGGAGAGGCACGGGGGGGTGGGGACTGGGGGGTCCAGTGGACAGTACTGCATTGTATGAAATGTGTCTTATTCTGCAGCTGTAAAGGCAAATTTTCTTTTTTTACTCAACTGCTTTTTGTTCTTGTACTGTGTCTGGAGCTTATCTCCCCGGGCCTCCACTGAAAATGGACTTTGATTCCAGTCGGACTAACCCGGTCAACAAATGTAAAATAAATAAATAAAATAAATAAATTGTTTCCTGTTTCTTCGTTCATTTGCTTTGTGATGCTTATCATCCATGTTTCATTTCCCTTTTATATATCTAGGCACATCTGGGCCTGTTATTGCATGACCACCTGCACATGGTAAGCACACTTCTGTATTGTTATTAATGTACAAACAGTAGATGCATGTGTAACTGAAAGTTATTTGATTTTGCTCCCTTAGCATCTTTCAACTTTTATGTGTTTCACATAACAGAAGGTTTGATAATTGTGTATTCTATTTCTTTTTTTTGCTTACTTGCTATCATAGGTGATCCTGCCAGTGGCCCCTGTTGAACTACTACTGCCTGATATCTGAGTATCTGTAGCCTCTGATGATGATGACTGTGATGAAGAGCCACAGTCTCTGGGTGCATAGGGTCAGTCTGACACTGAGGTTATTCTTGCAACAGTTGTTTCCTGATAATGATATTGTACAGCATGGAACAGACTGTGAGTATTTCAGCAGACATTGCTGAGTTGTACTGCAGGATACCCCCTGAGTTGTTTAGACATAAGAACCTTGATTTGAATTAGCTGAATACACATTATATGATGTTCCTAGTTTGAGCATGAGCATCATTGCATCCTTACTCAGTAAAGTTGTGTGGGCTCCTCATGGGTGTCATAAGCCAAAGTTCTATTGCATAGACATCATATCCCACTAGACACCCTTGTGGAAAGTCACTTCTAGCAAATCTTGTATATAGCTCACAGGTGTGCCATATATGTGATTCAGGGAAACTGTCTGCGGTACCTGCAGAGACATTGCAGATGATCCCTTGAGCATTACAGACAACCTGACAGTTTGTAGAGTGGTATCCTTTCATGTTAAAGTACCTCCTTCCATGTTCACTGGTTGAGGATTTTATTTATATGGGTGTGCAATGTATGGCCCCTAAAACATCAGAGAACTGTGCTATTGCATAAAATTCCTGCATGGTTCTTGCTGTCTCTTGTGTTGTACATGGGGAACAGATATGCTTCCTTGCATTTTTTACCATTGCACTTAAAAACTGAGGTAATAGTCTAGATGCAGAGGCCTGTGACACCCCTAATATATCCCCTGTGGGTCTCTGGAAAGTACCTGTAGATAATATATGTAATGCTACACATACCTTTGTTTACACTAAGATGGGTTCTCCATGATTTCCCTAGGGCCTCATGTGAGTACGGCAGATGTTGTGTATTTCCTCTAGTGTTTCCCTGTCCAAGCAGTATCGTTCTACAATTTCTGTGTCATGCAGTCCATGGTAATTCAAACAATATGACCCATAATCTTAGGCTTGTTTTCCTTCATGGTGTAGAACTTTCATTACATTTGGATCTGACAATGTCAACAAATCTGTATACAGTCTATACAGAAGCAGTCAATTTTTAGAAAGCCTATATCTCATTCAGACTGAGAGAAGCCTAACACTAGAACACTTTGTTGCTATATATCATTTGATAGGCCCAAAGAAGTTAATTTTTTTATCCATCTGATCCAGTACATTTTGATGCCAGTTAATGACACCAAAGCTGAAATCTAGAACAGGGAGGGTAAGTTGATTTGCAACTTAAATTCTATTCTAGATGTCATATCCATTTTCAGTATTACTTTTAGTTTTTTTTTTTTTAATATTCCATAGTGAATGTTGCTCTTATTTGTTCATGCTGCATTACTGTCCCTTTATCATTTCCCAGATTGTTATATAATCTTGTCTTGTTCCAATTTTATTATATAACTGTCATCTCCTAGACTGATATTTTCTTGATGTTTCAGTTTTTCTGCTAAATTGCTACTTTCATCCATTTGTTGAGACCAGATATTTTTCTTATGTGATCTGAAAAATGTTATAAAACCTGTAGTCATATTTTCATTTCTTTGTTAGATGTGCTATACAATTTTACATTACCCACCAAAAAATGATGAAATGGCATTTGACAGGATTGCTTAATTGAAGTCCCGCTGTAGCCATAATGTAGTCAGTTAAGTAAACTTGTTAATAGTAGCAGGGGAAGACAAAGAAGTAATTGTAACAAAAATAACTTTGAAATATTCCTCTTGGATTTTTATACTCCTCATAGTATTTTGACATTTTGTGGCTCAGATATAAAGTGGTTTGTCACTTTTTTCTGGACACATTCTATAATCTTGGAGTCTCAAAGGTTGTCAAGAGTTTTTTCTTTTTTTTTTTTGTAATCTATACTTGCAGTACCAAGATTCTTGCCCTTTTTATAGGACTACATCATGATCTTATTACTGAAAGATGATTTTCTGTTCCATATCATTCTCTTTTATTGCCATTCTATTCTATTATTTATATCTGTCCTTTTAAGTACCTTTTGGCTGCAGTTGTAATAATCCACATCTTGAGGTATGCATGTATCCATATGCTATACACATATCTATCACAATGCATTGCTTTCAGGTTGGGGTTTATAGGCACACATTATGATGACTCCAAAGGCATCAGGTATTCATGCTTTCACAGGTTCTGTTGTTGGAGGGACCAGCACAAGATGCCAGTAAGTCTCCTGTGGCTGACAATGATGGAAGCATGCACATGGCACATTCTAATGACACAGTGGCATTATGTTCAACACGGTCAAGGGATGGCTTCCCTACATCACCATCACAAACACCTGTAGAGGTATGGACCAGAATGACAGCATTATCAGGCCAGAGTAGGGCACCTGTATACTGAGAGTTCTGCCAGGGCCCATTATGATCCCCCAGCTTTTACAGCTTCTAACATTTGCATAGCAAACATAATAGGATAGCTGGAGGGCAGTCATTACTCCAAATCAGTCCTTGATCTGAGCCCATTACTTACCATAAGTTAGTGAATGCATAGGACAGTAATCCAGGCACAGACAGCAATTCCCAACAGCATTGTGGAGATTTGAATGTACTTCTGTGATGGCATACAAAGGCTGCAAAGTGTCATGGAGTATATCTCAACTATTTGGTGACAAATTCAGCTGCCATGGGTGCATCAGTGAAACACATGGCAACTGCCTTCCAGTCTGCCTGTGCAAGCAATGCTGCTCATGGGAGATGTGGAATCAAGGTGACTGAGCACATGCCATACCTAAACCAATGATACATACCACTGCTGCGATTGCTTCAATGTCGGCTCTGCCCATGTAGTCTGCCAGACAGAGCTCTTATTAGTTTTAAAGTTGTGTGTGGAGACATTCTTAGTAGTCAACACATGGGACCCTCACCAGCTTGCTCCTAAATGTTCCCAGAGTTGCACACCTTCCTTATCACCAGTGGGCAGATTGAGCATGGTTGTTGTCTAAGTTATATAAAATGAAAATCTGTTGGTTGCTGCCATGGGATGCCTGCATGCTGCATGTACTTAATCCCATAATTCTATAGCTTCGCTGCTGCAAACTGTACCAAGTCATAAGACTGTAGGCCAACACACTGGAAAGCTCCAAAACATAATTTCCTTCTAGCTTGCTAATATAGAAAAACAGTTATTCCCATAATAAGTGTCCATGCTGTGCTTAAAATATAGTCATTCTCAGAGGTAGCTTTCCCTAAATGCTCTATATTCCCAAATAAGGTCTCCTCCTAAATAGTTATATAACACACTGTACAAGTTTAGAAATTTTAATAATTCATAATATCTTAAATTTTCACATCCATGAATGATCTTGGTATATTTTCACTGTACTCTTTCCATATTGTCATTCTATACACAAATTTGGGTCTATTGTAACTAACAAACAATGATTCATCATTTCTAATTTTCTGGACTCTATAAATTGTAATATACAACCTATAGATCTAAAACTATCATTAACCACTTGGTTGACATGGTTAATATAAACCAAAGCTGGATTTACCCATATACCCAGGTCCATAAACGAATCTACAGCTTCAGTCATTGTGCAATATATTAAATATCGACTTTTCAATTTAAGTCTCCCAAATCTCATATGCTTAGTTTTTGCTGGATGGATCAGCATATTATATTCCTGTACCCAAATGTTTAATTTAGTTGAGTTCTTTTCCAGACATGCCCTGTCTATAACAGATGTAATCAGTTTACCCATTTTCAAGTCATCTGCATACAGACTGTAGAACACCTCAGATGAAAAAGATAGATCAGAAAGATACAATCTAGAAAGTACAGGCCTAGGATAACACCCTGAGGGACACCCTGATTGTAACCTAGAGTTTTATCTGTCCAATTGCTGCTGTGTAATTGCCATATCCTTTTTGTAAGCCATGCAGCTATCCATCTTATCAAGTTTACAATAATACCTATTTGTTCTAATTTATTGATCAGTGTTTTGTGTATGACCCTATGAAATGCTGAAGTTAAGTCTACATAAAATACATCACAGCACAGATTTTCATTTATACCTGTTATTACATTTATATACAGTATACAACCACACACCCTAATACTGAGTGATTTCAACTACCCTGCCATAAACTGGGAAAACTACTCGTGTACCAACACCTTCACCCAACGGTTCTTGGAATTCATAAATTCCAACGCACTAGAACAACTAATCCTTAGTCCCACCAGGGGCTTCAATATCCTAGACCTGGTCATTGCCAACATGGGAAATCAATGCTCCACACCTATTGTCACCTTCTCATTGGTCAGGTCTGACCACAAGCTAATCACCCTTGACATTCACATCTCACCCCCACCCCCCAATAAGGAAACTGCTGTAAAAAACTTCTCCAAAGCCACCTTCATGCTACTCAAGTCAGAAGTGACAAACTTCATGAAACCCATGAAGACAAGAACTGAAAGTTCAACTGCTAAATCCTACACTAAGGCACTGTATGAGCACATCCACTCATGCATGAATCGTGCCATCCCCAATAGAACCAAGATGGTCTCCTCCAAAAAAAAGGAAGCCAATCTGGTAGTCCCTAGCCATAAACAAACTTTACAACAAAAGGAAGAAACTGTTGCAGAAAAGAGGAAAATCCTAGGATGCAAAAAACTCCATTACCAGCCTCACTAAGAAGCTGAGATCCCTCAGAAAATCCTCTAAAGCTAGTTATGAAAATAAAATTGCCAAAGATTCCAAAGACAACCACAAGGCATTCTGTAGCTATGCCAAGAATCTAAATGGCAATGCTCAGATCTGCTCTGAGCTACAACAGAATGGCATTAAATATACTGATCCCAAGGATACTGCCAATATCCTGGCAGATTGATTGAGTGCTAACTTCACCCCCCTCTCACCCTCTAAAGGGCCAATCTCAATACCGAAAGATTGCCAAATTCCAGTAATAATGGCCACACAGGTAAAATATGCACCCTCTAAAGCTAAGAATGCAGCATCCATGGGACCAGATGACATCCCAGGCTGTGTACTACATGAACTACAAAATGAACTGGCACCTCATCTAAGTGTCATGTTTAATCATAGCCTCACCTCAGCCTTCATGCCCACTGAGTGGTGCACAGCTACAGTTATCCCACTCCACAAGGGGGGATCCACCTTGGATCCCAAGAACTTCCGCCCCATCAGTCTGATGAGCCTGATCTGCAAGGCCATGGAATGTATTATCATGGAACTTATAAAGAAAGACATTGGCAGCCTTCAAACTCTGGACCCCACACAGTTTGGGTTCATGAAGGGCCGATCTTGTCTCCTGAACCTGATTGACTTTTTCGAATCAGTCTCCAGAGCCATGGACAAGAGTAAGGTGGTCCACATAGCCTATCTGGACCATGCTAAGGTCTTCAACACCATCCCCCACTCTGGAATCATAGATAAACTTACTAAGATGGGCATTAATCCATATGTCACTCAATTGGTTGCCAACTTTCTTACTCACAGAATCCACACTGTAAAAGTAGCCGACTCCAAATCCAGCTCCAGACAAGTGACAAGTGGAGTACCTTAGGGTTCAGTCCTGGGACCGATCTTGTTTGGCATCTACTTCTCTGAAGTACAGGCCAAAACTAAGGGACTCTAACTAAAAGAATTTGCAGATGACTGCAAACTGGGAGCCATT
The DNA here is from genome assembly GCF_019279795.1 of Protopterus annectens. Taxonomy (NCBI): domain Eukaryota; kingdom Metazoa; phylum Chordata; order Ceratodontiformes; family Protopteridae; genus Protopterus; species Protopterus annectens. Next base: position 312,515,514 of record NC_056729.1, read on the forward strand.
ATTGTATCCCCAAATGATGTGGATATTCTACAAAAGGGCCTTACAGAAACAGATGCTTGGTGCCAGAACCATGGGCTCAAGGTCAATGCCAAGAAATGTGTAGTTATCTCTTTGGGAAAAAACATGTACCCGTGAATTACAACATAGGTGGCAGTACACTAAACACTAAAATTATGATAAGAGACTTAGGGACACAGGTGGACAGTGGTCTCTCCTTCAATAACCACATCATCACAACAGTCAGGAAATCCTTCTATGTGGCACACCTCATCACTAAGGGCTTTTCATCCAGAAAAAAGGAGGTCATTGTCCCACTATACTCATCCCTTATTAGACCCATTATAGAATACAACACCCTGTTTGGTATGTACCTCTCAAGACATCTGCAACAACTGGAAAGGCCACAGAAATACCTCACTAAAAGAATCACAGGCCTAAAGCAGATGCCCTATGCTGACCATCTAAAAAACACTCCAGCTATACTCTGCGGCATATCATCTACTCAGAGGCGATCTCTGCTTAACATACAAGGCCATGTCAAACCCAGAGCTGTTGGACATGCTACACTTAAAGAAATACCAATCCCTCAGAGACACATGCTCCAGGGATCTAAATCTTGTCATCACAATGAATAAAACATGCTGGAGGGATAGGTTCCTGACCCTGAGACTCCCCAGATTCTGGAATAGACTGCCCAGACATGTCAAGCAGAGCACCTCTTTGGCCCTCTTCAAAAGAAACCTTGATGACTGGATGGGAGATAGGAAATTCACCCCAGGGATCACGTCAGTTGCCCTGCTAGACAAAGGTTCAGGGAAGTAAATACTGTGGGAAGAAATAGCCAGGAAATTGTTATGGCTAGGCTTGTATAGGCCCTAGGGCCAATAGCCTAGTACCAACCTATGAACTTATGAACCTACCATGTTGCAGGTAGGTAGAGATATATTTTCAACATATGCATGTTGATATATAGTTTCAAAAACCAACCATTCCCATTCTGACAATAATTTATCCAAAATGATCTTCTCCATTCTTTTTTCACAAAATGAAAGTAAGTAAGTAAACTTATGGGTCTGCATGAGCGCAAATTATAGCACACTGTTTTGTATTCAGTAAGTGGCTCTACACATCATGTAGAACAGTACAAACACTGTAAACATTGTGACATCTTAATTATGGCATAAGCAGCTGAACTGTATGCTAATCAACCAATTCAAGATGGAGGGGCTATTCAACAAGCTATAAAGTGATCAAATAGACTCAGGGTAGATTTCCCTGAGAATTCCAAAACCTATTGGAATAGCCCAATAATCTCTGTGGTACATCCTAAAACTACATAATGCTGCAGTGTGATAAACTAGTTAGGTAGGAGTTCTAATCCCAGACATGGCAACTGTGTGTGTCTGTCTCTGTCTGTGAAGAAAACAATGCTTTTTAGGCTAGTCACACTCATTACATTTCAAATGCCCTACTTTGGCAAGGCTGCTGATGTCATTCACTGTGAAATACACCTTTGGGAAAGGTTTAATCAAATAATCTCTGTGGTGTGTCCTATAACTGCATAATGCTGTAGTATAATAAACTAGCTGAATAGGAGTTCTAATCCCAGACACAGTAACTGTGTGTGTGTGTGTGTCTCTGTTTGTGTAGGGAGCATTGCTTTTTAAGCTAGTCACACTCACTACAATTCAAATGCCCTACTTTGGCAAGGCTGCTGATGTCATTCCCTTTGAAATACACCTTTGGGAAAAATGTAGCCCAGTAATCTCCATGGTGCATGCTATAGCAGCATAATGCTGTAGTGTGATATAATACCTTTGGAAGGGGTTCTATTCCCACACAAGGCAAGTATGGATGGTTGTGTGTGCGTTTCTATGTCTGTGTAGGGAGCAATGCATTTTAGGCTAGTCACACTCACTACAATTCAAATGCCCTCATTTGACAGGGCTGTTGATGTCATTCACTGTGAAATACACCTTTGGGTAAGGTGTAGCCTAGTAATCTCTGTGGCAAGTCCTATAACTGTGTAATGCTGTAGTGTGATAAACTAGTTAGGGAGGAGTTCTAATCCCAAGAATGGCAACTGTGTGCGTGTGTGTGTGTCTTTGTCTGTGTAGGGAGCAATGTTTTTTAGGCTAGTCACACTCACTACAAATGCCCTAATTTATCAAGGTTGCTGATGTCATTCACTGTGAAATACATCTTTGGGAAAAATATAGCCAGTAATCTCCATGATGCGTCTTATAACTGCGTAATGGTGAACTGTAATAAATTAATTTGGTAGGAGTTCTAATCCAAGATATGGCAACTGTGTGTGTCTCTGTAGGGAGCAATGCTTTTTTAGGCTAGTCACACTCACTACAATTCAAATGCCCTACTTTGGCAAGGCTGCTGATGTCATTCTTTTTAGGATAGTCACACTCACTACAATTCATATGCCCTACTTTGGCAAGGCTGCTGATGTCATTCACTGTGAAATACACCTTTGGGGAAGGAGTACTCCAGTAATTGCCGTGGCGCATCCTATAACTGTAATGCTGTATTGTGATATAATACTTTGGTAGGAACTCTATTCCCACACATGGCAAGTGTGGATGTTTGTGTGTGTGTGTGTTTCTATGTCTGTGTAGGTAGCAATGCTTTTTAGGCTAGTCATAGTCACAACAATTCAAATGCCCTACTTTGGCAAGCCTGCTCATTGACTGTGAAATACACCTTTGGGGAAGGAGTATTCCAGTAATTGCCATGGCGTGTCCTATAACTGCATAATGCTGTAGTGTAATAAACTAGTTAGATGAGAGTTTTAATCCCAGACATGGCAGGTGTGTGTGTCATTTGTATCCTGTGTTAGTGTGTAACAAGTGAACTCATTGTAGACTGGGTTTTGCAAATTTCTTATATGGTGGCCCTATTATATGTCACAATGTCCACCTTGCAAAGATAACAGATGTGAAGTAGCCAAGAAGCTGGGGTGGCAGTCCATACCCTTACATGTGAAACCAAGGCCTGGAAAACAATGTTAGCAACCCTTGTATTACACAGAGAACACTCTCAACCCATATCTCATACACAAGCACACTTGCCTAGGCAACGACTGCTATGTTGGTAGTGCCCTGCATATTGCAGACAGATAATAACCATGGTGTGATTGCAGTGGATGACAGATAGCATGGCACTCTATCCATCAGTAACATGCACACGTACATGCAGACAGTGTGTCTTCACTATGCTCCCCATTGGATGCCTACAACACCTGTGGTGCCATCAAATGTGACCCACAAAAGACATACCATGCCTTATACACATGCCCTGCATGGAAAGATGCCACTGACACCAGAGAATACCTGTATCATGCTATCAGTTTAGGTGCAGGGTCAACCTGCTGTCCATTACCTGTTCCCAGCACATAAGGCCAGGACAGGCACATCTGATTATAACAATCGGTGTACACAACATGGGCCAGACACCCCAGGTACAGTTCCACATGTCACTGTACATGCATGTGGGAGGTGTGCACATCCCAGAACGGGCCCATGTCATGGACTAAAAAACACATACATGGCAAGCATCAAATAGCAATGGCCACACACAATTGTTACCCAGGTGACTGGATGGTAAATACAATACCCACATGTGTGGGCCAATCCAGACAGTACACACCTGAGCCAAACTGCAGACCACTGTCATTTGGTCTGACAACAAGGTATAACCTTCACATAGCCTTGTATAGCCTTCAGTCACAGTCAACCACTACACACCCATGAAGCAGTGCACACATGCATGTCATTACTGGCACCCTGTGTCCGTGTGTGTGGTGTATGATGCTTTGACCACATTCACACTCACTACAACCCCCTTTGGCATACTGAAGCATGCTTTCTGATGTCAGACACCTCCACATACCCTTTGCCCATATAACCTCCGTATAACCCCTGTGATGCATGTGATACATGCACAGTACTGTATTGTGGCAAACTAACTAGTGAGGAAGTGTATTCTTGACCCTGCCAAGTGTGTCAATGTGTGTGAGTCCCTGAGAGAGTGTGGCTGTGTTGATGCTGTCACCTGTCCATGCAGACAGGCATGTGTACTACACCTACTGTATCACTCCCATATCAAATTTGCAGCTGTCACTCAGCATCACATATACGTTTGGAGAACTCCTCAACATGTAAGCTATGTGGTACTTCCAATAACTGCATAGACATGTGATAGCAGTACATAGTCAGTCAGGGGGTTGATACCCTGTACTGGAAGGTGTGTGACACAAAGATGATTAGGATTTACTCTACCACCTCCTCTTTGCCTCTATCTGCCTCTCTCGCTCCCTCTTTGGTGGATGTGGAGAACTACACCTGCTTTGCTTAGGCAGCAGCATGTGTTTTGTAAGTGATGCTCATGATTTGCTGATGGCCTTTGAATGAATTTCAGCCCTCCTCTAGCTGATTGCATGTGAAATAGCTGTGATAACATTCCCATAGCCAATTGCATGGAAACACACTCCAATATCTAGGAACATCATGTTGGTGTTGGGCCTTTACATTCGCTATTAGCAGGACCTAGATCTAGTGTTTGGCACATAGCATCACCAATGGATTGGGGATTCACCTCTAACAACATACACTGTGGAAACAGGCCAACACACAGAAGGGGGGTGTGCCTGACATGAATTTGAGTGTTGCTATTCTGCATTTGGAGTAATGTTGGTTTATCAAGGTGTGTGGATATGGCTGGTCTGCATGTTTTAACACCTGTCATGACAGTGCTATGTTTCTGAGGAAACCCCCATCTGTAGGGTCATCTGCAGACTAGGCAATGTGGTGTTGCCTTTTGTTTCTTGTATTACTTACAGAGCACCTATCTGCAAACTGCAGAAGCATAGTGTGAGGACTGCAGTCAGTACATGTTGACAACCATAAGAGTTACTCACTTCATATCCCTCATAGTACATATGTCACAACAAACCTTGTTACAACAGTAAATGTATGAGGTTATCACAGCAACATGTCAATATTAGCCCTGTGTGTGTGCCTCCAGCCACAACTCTGTCAACCGTTGTACATATGTCATGCAGTAAGAGGTGCATATGTTCTGTACAGCATAATTTATTGACATCATATCTGATAACAAACCAGTGAGATATCAGACTGCTACACATGTTATGTATAGTAGGGGTTATATGTGAGGACATAACCTGGGAATTCTGTGGTTGTGTGTACAGTACTGAGGTATGTGCACTTGATTGTCGACAGTGTGTGTATTGTGAATATGTACCTTGGTCTGTGTACAGACTGTGGTAGATGTCATTGTTCTTGGTCCTGTTCTATCTGATGTAACATGCTGCTCCAATGTATGTTACCCTATCGGCTTACATGTTTGTAGGTCCAAGCACACACATGTCCCATACCACAGACAGGCATCAGACCACACTGTGTAGTGGACCAGTATATGTAGGGTTAGTGTGTGAGTGGCACATATGAGGATGGTGTTGATGAGATAGTCCATATACTGTAATATTACACAAGCTTACCATATGTGGCTGTGGCTGTGTTCACATTGGTTGTGGTTATGCACTTTCACACAGGTGTCTGTTACTCTGTGCTGTGATCTGCCTGTAGAGTTTGCTATATATGCAGGTACTTGTGTATTCCCCAATAAGAAATTTAGGCCAGTGTTATGGCAGTCTGCCTGTAGCCTGCACAGTGCTTTGTTACATGCCTAGCAGCTTAGTGTACTTACCTAGTGTGATGTTATCTCCAGATGCTTTCCAGATGTACTGCTGCCAGGCCACCATGACAGTCATGTATGTCAGACAAAGCAATGGGATGCTGTACAGATGTATGACACTAAATAATGGGTAGTATGTGGTCATGGCACCTATGTATCAGTGGTTATTATGTGTCAGGACAGACAGGGGTATGTAAATGCATAACCAATGGAGGCAAATGTATACCATTATTTATGTGATATACCCACCTACATGGCTGTTAACATCCACATTGTCAGGCTTGGTCCACATGTCTTGCAATAAGGGGTTCTGTGTATACCACTAGACTGACCAGAGTGTGTCAGACTGTCCACATTTATTGGCCATATCTCTGCTGTAGTCCACAGGATCATTACTGTGCTAGCAGTGGTACTGTACCAATGGCGCACATGTTAAAAGCAGAAGTGACCTCCCACACACAACATGTCTGTGAAGACAACCCCTATCACAGCAGCAATAGTCTACATATATACCTGCAATACATACCTGACATAACCCTTGCAATAAGAGGTTGGAACTATTAGGGCTGAGGTAGGGCTCCACTCCATGTTCAGGACATATGGTGAACATATATGTATATATAAGTATCCATATATCTATATAGATATATACACATATACATATCAACATACATAGATGGATATGTATATGTTCATATATATATATATATATATATATATATATATATATATACACATATACATATAAATACTCAGATATATAGATATACACAGCAATATATGTCTACACATATACAGATATAGCGACATATGCAGATATACTTATGGATATCTACATATATATTGACAGTAATAGGTATATCAGAATGGATATGTATGCACATATAGATATCTACATATGTATCTACATAAATAGTCATATCTGTACACATAGGATGTGCATACATATATAGCTATATATATATATATATATATATATATATATATATATATATATATATATATATAAACACACACACACACACACACACGCATATATATATATAAACATACAAAGAGGTGTACACATGGCCATATATATGTTGCACTATACAGATATGTATACAGACATATGTATGAATATACATGTGTATGTACATGTAGATATATATCAACCTATTCTATGTATATATCCATATTCCTGTCATGTGTAAACCTCACGGTTGTGTATACTCTCCCTGATGTATCTCACCATATGTATCTGCTATGTGTACATTATGATAAAACAATATATGTGATGCAACAGTCATGTTAATAACAAGTACTACACAACTGTGGAAGTAAAGGCAATTGTTCAGTACTAATCAATATATTTACTGACAGATATATTGGAAAAACAATAACTGTCATCACAGAGGTCATGGCATAGTGGTTAAGTGTTGTGACCTTAGTGTACAAGGTCCTGGGTTCAAGACCTACAAGGGCTGTTAATTTTATTGCTGGACAGAACAAGGGCTGTCAGATACAGACTGGTTAAGGCAGTTTTGAGCAGCTTTAAGTGGATTTGAGCAGGTTTGCACAAAGCTAAGTGATGCTATGCTATGAGTAAACATACGGGCCCTTACGCAGTGTAGGCTTTGCTTACCAGTGCGCAAATCAGCTTAGCTTTTATATTGCAGCAATGCTGATACCTGCTAAGCATGGCTTAGTCCTGGTAACGAGTTCACACCACCCAGTCTGATAACATAGCAGAGTAATGTCATCTGTAATAAGTGTATGTAATGCCATGTACAATACATGTGCCTATGTGTTGTCATTGCAGTCGAAATGGGTGTGAGTGTCATGTGTGGGACACAGATGTATAAGAAGCCTGTACAGCACTGTTATCTATGCAAATGTGTTACATACAGGAGATAGTAGCTCAGGGTATGTGCTGTCACACTGGCATGTAGTGTATCATGGCAGTACTACTGTTGACAGTGCTTACCCAGGCAACAGTAGAGTGCCAAATGTAGTACTGACAACAGGCACACCTGCAGGCATAGCTGGACTCTGAGGCCTCCCTGTTGTATCCCTGGTGTGTGAGCTGTTTCACAGTATATAACCCCTACTGGGTAATGAACTGACATGTGAAATGTAACTGTAGACTACCGTCTGTACAGCACATTATAGCAAGGACTCCTGACATGTAGTTATGGCATACATATTGCTGTCAAACGTCTGTCAACACATTCATCCTACTGCATAGCGACTTGCCAAGCTGATGACTGTCAGTACCTGTACAGATATGCAGATGGCAGTTATCCAGCTGGGATATGTACAGGCATCCTAAGCTTGATTGACACTGACATGTCTGCCCAGCTGTGTAAGAACTGGCACATATTGGAGATAACACCTTGTATGCACCACATACCATGGGTACCTCCACTACACTACCACAGTCAACAGAACATGCTTGGGTACAGGTCTCCATCACAGACACTAACCATGTATTGTAATGCATGTTGCATACATGTCAACTAGATCACCTCATTGGAGCATGTGCAGGAGGCACCTGGAGGATTGGTCGATGCATGTTATTCTCACCCTGAGGGTCACCACAGTAGTGTCTGTCGATAGATTGCCTGCTGCCACATGGCAGATTGTAGGATACCACTGTACACACAAACCCTACACAACCCATCTCTCCTTGGAAAATAGCTAGGTACACAGCTATGGTCACCTGCAGTGATGCACCCCAGTACTGACACATGTGCATGTGCATGACTGAGTATAGAAGTGTCTGTGTGCTAGCACACCTGTACTTGGGAATTCCATGAGGGCCTTCTCAACCACTGCAACACCCATTGCCATAGTCAGTTGTGGCTGCTGCTGTATAGGACATTACATGTACCCTGTTAAGCTCCTCTCCATATCGGCTACATGAGCCTTGCAGTACCAGCACAACAGTGTTGCACAAATGGGTTGATAGGCATGGGATACCCATTGTGTTCTGGCAAGTGTGTGTATATGTGCATGTCCATATAGCTGCAGGATACAGCATTCTGGGGCCACATACTCCTATTACAATACCCATTGCCACACAGTAGTACAGATAGTGGTTTTGCTGCCCATAGGTGAGGCATGACAATGCAACACCCTACTATGCTTGTGGCATGTGCATTAGATGCATATCCCTGTAGTACCACTACTGGGATCTACAATGGATTGTATCGCAGTTGTGGCCAATGTGTGATGATGGGTATGTCAGAGTGTCATCATAGGCTCATCCACTGGGGGATGTGTACACTGTCATTACACCAAGGTACACCCGGTATATGTCCCGTGTACCATGTTAAGGTTACCACTGTCACCAACCATACAGGTAACTGATACCACATTTCAGGCCAGTTATGCATGTACTGTGTGCAGCCTACCTGTAACACATTGGACACATGGTCATGTTAGTTCGCAGCAATAGGCCCAGGTCTCTCAGATGTGTGTCTGCCTGTTATGTGTCTGTTAATGTGTATATAAAGGCATGTCACACTATGTATTGTCGATATACACCCATCATATCCCCCATTATCATACTGTACATGTCTGAGGATGTTCTGCATGTAACATGTAACCTGGAACACATCTCATGCTTAATGCTGTGTGGTGTGTGCAATAGAAGCAACACACTTCAGTATCACTACATATCTAGGTAGGGGTCTAGTCCCAGTGTTGCCAAGTAAGAGTGTGCATGTATGTGGATGAGTCTACATCAGGTTGCAGATTATACATGCCCCAGTGGGTCACCTGTCCATGTGGCACAGGCAATAACTGTTATACAAACCTGTGACATGTGTTCAACTGTACCCAGGTATGTCACAGACATGGTGTCACCACAGTGCCATACCTCGTTGTGGAATATGACTGCAGACCATCCTCATGCTGACACATGTACATCTACAACACAAATGGATAACATTATAGAGATCACAGCCAACCAGTGTTACTAACAGCTATAATGCATCATTACTGGACGGCTACACTACCTGACATATATGCATTACACTTTACTCCTTACAACATGTTGCACTGCAGTACTGTGGTACACTGTAGTACAATCACTGTGTGCATCAGAACCATATTAGCCTGTCCCTGCATCAATGGAATGGATGACAGGGATGTGGCACAGGTATCATCATATGCACAGGGTGTGTTGTTGGTTTGCCAGAGGCCGAGGGTGGTCCATATATTTGACACCATGTGTGTGGGTGAGGAGTGTACTGAGGTAAACTGGGGATGGTGATGTGGTGTGTGTAGGTATGGGGTTGCCCTAGGTGTTTTTATATACTGTGAAAGTATGCATGCACACAGTTCTGCCATGTGGCTGTCCTACACAGGTGTTTATGGACAGCTCAGACCATACCTGGCAGAGTGTGCAGCTCACTGTATCTGGCCATGGAAATGTGGACTGTGCCTGCCAGGGGATCCATGGGCATGTCCAGGTACAGGCCTCAATATGCTTCTCTGACCTGATGATGACAAATATCCGCTGGAACCAGGTCCCTCCTGGGACTGGCCAGGACCATGTGCTCGTGGCCTGCTGTGGTGTGATGTGGGCAGTGCCCCCCCCACAGTGCTTGGGCTTGTACTGCCACTATGGAAGCCCTTGGGGTCCTAGCATATCCACGTTGACTGCCAGCTGTTGGCGTTGCTAGCCTACGTCCACCCAGCTGTTGCCGCACTCCCACCTCACGTTCAAGCACAGACAGACCATGGTCAATGACAGCCATCATCTCACCAGACCGTCTATCCATGAACTCAGTTAACACATGGATGGCACCAGCCAGTTCACGGGCATTGTCACTTGCAGATGTGAGAGCAGCCCTGTGCAGCCTCAGGTCCTGTCTGGTGTAATGTTCTATACGTTCCTGCACCGCCATGACAAACTGAAACATGCACCTGCTGGTACCAGCTGTGTTGCAATTGCAGAGTCATGATGACCAGCGGCCCTACCACAAGTGCCCTGATACATCTGTCTATGTGGTGCCCTGCTGGACATCCAGCTATGCCTGCTGTGACCAGACACAGTAAGCATGGTTACCACACTTTCCTGTGCACTGCCACCAAATGCCAGCTGTCCCTCAGCTATGGCCACTGGTGATGGGGTATGTATAGGGACAGAAACTCTGTGTGGAGTTGAGGTGTCTAAAAGGGGGATGTCAAATGATGGTGCAGTTTCGGCCCCTGACAACCCCACCTTTTACTCAACAGTATTGTCATCATCTTTGGTGTCTGTATGGACACCGACATCAGATTGCATGCAGGAGGAACCCTGACCCACCTCGCCACCTGTGGGGGAAAACAATAAATTCACTTTAAAATCTGTACAGCATTTCATAACAGTACACACACACACTCACACATGCACACACGCACACACACACACACACACACACACACACACACACACACACACACACACACACACACAGACACACACACACACTTAATAACTACCTGCCCATGACTTTACAGACAGTCCCACGTATATTTCCATTTGTTTCCCATCCTGCATCACACTTGGTAACATACACACAGCGATACCACTCATTAACATATCAGTCCTCTAAATGCCTAGACAAGTGATCACAACACAAGACCTGTTACTACATTACCTGCCTGACCTGTGTGTAGTGGTTTTAGATGGCCTCACTGCTGTCATTAAGTGTTCACCATGTGTATGTCCAGACATTATGAGCATGGCCCCTATATGTGTGGGCTACTATGTTCACTCCATAATATCTTGCACTGGAGTGTAATGTGTATGTATTGCTCAGTACATGCCAGATATGCTGCTCAATCAGCCTATCATGTGACAACTGTAATATATGGATACACACCCTGGTGTTGTCTAGTACTTCCTCAATGCATCTGTAGTGCTACATACGTGGGGTGTTGGTCACCTCTCTGCCAAATGCAATAGTAAGGGTATACCTGGTGTCTACCTTCCCTCGCAATGCCTGTTCCATGCTACAGACCTTATTATACTATCAGCTGTCCTCCAATTACATACATGACAAGTATTCCTGGTGTGTAATGTGGCAGTCCATGTCCATGTACTGCACGATCCCAAAGGGAGGTACTGCTGTATGAACAACTCTATGATCACACATGTGCATACATGGCCACCCACACAAACACACACACATGCACACATGCATCCTACATGCATCAACCTCCCTCCACTTCACCAGAGTGACCATACAGACAAACTAGCTACCCACTAGGATGCACACATACATACAGGTGAGGTTGCACAATGATAGTACACACAGTCCTTTTATTTCCCATCTGTCAACATGCATAACATATGGTACACAACTGCATGCAGTGCAGCTATAGTCAATCCATGCTAGCAACAGTATACATGTGTGAGATGCATGTGCTGTGTCACTAGTTGATGCCCCTTCCCCTGGATACCACTGCACCCATGTACACACTATTGCTGTGCACCTGTTCTGCACCCGGCAATGTACTGTGCACCACACCTCACAAGTGTACAACCCATTGCTGAATGTGCAGTACTGTGTCACAGTTATGTCATCTTTAATGCTCACAGCTCCTATGTTTTTCAGAAACACATACCTGGGATGATATGTGGATAGATGTAATTTGTGAATGCCTGATGTCTGATTTACAGCTCTCAGCATCAGCGGACCATGTATGACCAATTCAGTACTATTACATTGACAATCATCAGAGCATACCATGGCTATGGAGGGTGTACACACCCTTATTGATATGATGCACCCATGCGTGATCTGCCATGGGACCACATAACTGCATATCTTAACAGTACATGAGCCCAATATGTGACATATGTCCTGTACTTTCACATGCAGTGTCTACGGACTGTGTTAGGTGTGCAGATGCTGCCGTGATGCATACACTCCATGTGGGCATATGTGTGCACACCTTTATCATGACGGTTTATTGCACCTATTGTTTTGTGTACTACAGCAGTCACTACTCCTGATAGGGGTATACTAGCGTGGGCCATCTGCATCTGCCAGTGTATGTTCAGTCTGCCCTACACATGTCCCCCTAATTTGCATGATTGCAAGGTCTACTCATGTGCACATCCCTTGGTTTTCATACACTGCCATCACTATTGCTGTGGGGGTATGGTTATGTCTGCCACAGTTCCCGAATCTGACTATGTGCAGATACAGCCATTCTTAGCATCCTTAGGATCCTTGATGCAGTGCACTGGTGGGTGATGCTGACACCCCCCCACTTTCAGCCTTTTTGCAGATGCTTGACAAGTAAGGCGTCCACATGTGTGTCACTTTGCAGTGTCCCAGGCACTGAACACCACATGCTACAGCCTAGTCCCAGCTGATAATGTGGACCACAGTAATACCTTATGCCATAGTGTAACTCTGCAGCAGTTGTCATTGTCCTACAGGTATATACACTGGTGTTGCACTGTAAATGGGTGTTGTTTCAAATATGTCCCTACTGTAGGCCATGGGGCCCACCATTATTTTACTCCCTGTGGACACATTCCGCAATGACAGAATGTTAGTTATCTTTCAGGTGTCTGACATACACTTCCAATACCCCATTGTGGTCACCACTGTGATGCTGTGCATTTAACAGCAACAATATGTGCACATGTACAGCATGCATTCTGGGTAGGTGTGTTAGATGTGTGCATGAAATATACTATAGCCATTACATGCCTGGTGTATTGGCAAGCATCTAAATAAACCATACACACCAGCTACAGGCTGCTGCCTTGGTGGTATACCGGAGAGACCTACATAAGAGGGTGAGAGATTCAAAGTCAGTGGCCACACCTGTGGCATTCTGCAGGGTGGGTGCAGCATTAAAATACATCAACAGTACATGTCCACAATACTACCACATATGCACATCTGTTCATCACTATGATACAGCAACAATCTATATCTATGACATGTCAGATATGTATGATCTACCTGTACAGATGTGCATGTATACACAACAGTGATCTACTGATGTGCCCTGTGGCCTTACCAGCATGCTCCTCAGTCAGTGTGTTGGTAGCACCCACCTCCATAAAGGTGCCCAGCAGTTGGTAACTTTGTAGAAGGGCAGGTGCCATGAGGCTGGCTAGGAGCTCCTCCACACGTGTCGGGGGGGATGGATGGCATGGCTCCCCCCTGTGGTGAGGTGATCCCCCTGGACTGCAGCAGCATGCAGACGGGCATTACAAAGTAGATCAGAACAATGATGCCGGACCTGCTCAAAACTGCAGTTGTGCAGTCCGACATCATTGACCATGTGGACTAGGTAATTCCACAGTGCGGTTCACTCCTGCTGATCATGGACAGCCCTGCCAAACTAGACAGAGTAGTGTTGTATGTGGTGGCTCACCACAATGTCATTTTCAGCTGCTGAGTATGCCGGAATCCTTCCATGGGACATCTTGCCTGAAAGACATAAATATGGACACAGGTGTGAGCAAGTCATACAGCAAGGTTACCACTATTCTTAATACATATCACTGTCACCCCCCCACCATATCAGTGACAAAAAACTGTACACACAACTCGATAGGTATGGCTACAGCATACCTGCCAGTGGGGCAGATATTGTATTGTACCACACTTTGTGCAATGTGTTTGTAACCATGTTCCCAGTGTGGACACTACCATTGCTGGCCTGTTGCAGACTATTCACCTGCATGCCATTGTCAGGGCCACAATGGTTCCATATATGCCTGTGGTATGCTTGCTATGTGGCTGTTGCACATCCGACATTTTGTGTTATTGGGTTTATCTATGCATACTGTGGGACATATTCCAGGATTGTGTAGATTATTACTACCAACACATGTTCTATAACAGTCACACAACAGCATGTATATATACTATTTGCCAGCAGAACCACCTCTTCAACCTCATCTGCACATGTTACCAGGCCACATCACATGTGTGACCCACCCTGGAGCCTCCTCATGTACTGATCCAGCAATGCCTTCAGGTGGAACCAACTCAGGGGATTTTGCCCCCCCCCCACCAAGGGAACACACAGACATGTTCTTGTTCCCCAAGGTCATGTCCAGGGTCTGTTCCATAACGGGCTCCACAGACACATGTGGGATGTGCTACATCACCTTGAGGCACCCAGTACACATTCACAAGACCCTCACGCTCCTCCTGCTCAGCCTCCAGCCCAGGCACCTTCAGGACATGGACTGCTGTTGTGAGTAGCAGTGGGTGGGAGGCTTGTTCCCATTGTGTCCATATTGGAGTCCATGGGCCGTCCACATCACAGACCACACACACCATCCAGGGTGTTTACCTACCACATGTATCACATACCACCCCTGTAGACTGTCCTCTATATCTACCAATCCTGACCACCTCCACAACTATACCTGCCATACTTCCCCCATATTCCCATTCCATACTTCACAGACAAGGGCAATGTGGTCCCAACAAAGGGTTGACATGTGACATGCCCATCCATGTTGCACACACACTAACAGCTGTAGATATCTGTGTGTATTGCTTTGTGCGCTGTTTCCTCACACATAGCATGTAGCACTGTGGTTGTAATATAGGGGACATGTATTTACATAGATATATGTTTGTGTGTGTGTGTGTGTGTGTGTTTGTGTGTGTGTGTGTGTGTGTGTGTGTGTGTGTGTGTGTTTGTATATATGTAGACATGTGCATATAGGTATATATCTATATATGTGTAGATATATATGATGTATATATGTGTTTATATATATATCTGCACATGGGTATCTGTATATTTGTGGATATACATGTATACATATATATATATATATATATATATATATATATATATATATATATATATATATATATGTGTGTGTGTGTGTGTGTACACATACCTATATATGGGGTACAGTCAGACAGTCAGACATCAGGTCCACAATCTCACAACACTTCCTGTACAGCTGCACTGTTCTGCCTTGCTACAACACAGACAGGTGCCACATATGGACACAGCCTGACATTAGGAGGGTATATTTAGGGCCAGATTGTAGGTAACCCTATTACACATCTATGGCAGTCATGCATGCTACAATACAGGTTAACCTGAGTATCCTGCAAGAGGTGGGCTGTGGAACCCACGTGTCCATCATTATGGCATTACTCCCACCACCAGCTATTGGCCACAGTAATATACATACTTCCCATTATACAACACACACTATGATGGCTTACATCTTATCAGTCAGTGCTGCTCTGCATGGTTGACAGTTATGGCACACTAGCCACAGGGACAGATTCTATTCTCCTTAGCAGTTGTTCAGCTGAACATCATTACAACACCTGAAGGCACATATAAATCATTCCACATCATCTATCCCATTATTATGGACCAAGTACTATGGTCAATTACATGTATATATACTTCACATACGTGTTCTAGAAATTATGTCTCTTCTGGATGGTTTGTTTGATGGTGTTTTTTTTTTGTTTGTTTGTGCCTTACACACACACACTCTCTCTCACTCACTCTCTATCTCTCTCTGTCTCTCTCTCTCTATCTCGGTCTCTTGCCAGTAAATGTTTTGAGCTGCTTTGAATAGATTGCAGCATGGATTTTGTAGGTGATGCACATGATCAGGTGATGGCCTCTGCACCAGTCAGTGTCCTCCACTTCAGGGGTGTAGCTAGGATTTTCAAATTTGTACTCACAGCTCTCAAACTGCTACCCCCCTCCCCAGCCAAGCTATGGCCATTCTCGTAATTCACGGTTCGCTCTTTTAGTGTTGATGAAGAGGCATTCGCTGTAATGCCTCTTCAGTAATATAATATAGATTCACTCAAACTCAGTTCCTTGACTTGAAAATGAACCTGAAAGTCAGTTCTTTGAAAAATGCAACAAGGTAGTTGGGGTAGAGGATTCATGCTTTTGTTTTCTGTAACTAAGCTACAGGTTTTGAGCTTGAGTAAATTACTAACTACCTGCTACCCCTAACTAGGGTGTTTCATTCACACACACCCCTACCTACCTCTTAGTGCAAGAAATATGGACAAAGCCTAAAATAAACAGGGACAGATATTAAATAATGCTCTTGTGAACTTAGAAAGTTGCTAGAATAACAGGATTTGTGCTAATATGAGAAAGTTGCTAAAATAACAGGATTTGTGCTAGTATGAATTTTGCTAAAGGACATGAAGTCTGAAACTCAAATGCCTGTCATTATTTAGCAACTTCAGCCTTCAATGATTTTCTAGAAAATCACAAAATGTATGAGGAACAGACAAAAAATATGGGGCAAAAATCTGGACATTCTGCAAAATTTGAACAGTTGAGAGGTATGCTACCTACCTACCACACACACACACACCTCTCAACCTCTTACAGCAACAAACCCATAAATAAAAATGAGGCAAAGGCCCAAAAATAAGGACATTTTTTTTTTTAAATATTGCTCTTATAAACTTAGAAATATAATAGAATAGTAGTAGGTCTTGCATTTGTATGAATTTTCTGAAAGGTAGGAAATCTGAAACTCAAATGTCTGCCATTATTTTCTAACTTCAGGCTTTAATGATTTGCCACTAATTTGCCAGAAAACCACAGTTTTATGAAAAATGGACCAAAAATGTGATGCAAAAATATAAAATTGCCAGACAATACAGCTAGAAACATGTCAAAGAAGGGACACCATTTTAATATGAGCACTGTTAACTTGAGCAGCTGACAAAATTAAAGAATCTACATGCATTTCTGGAATAAAAGTAATGTATAACTCTAATCATCACAGTTATTTATAATTGTAAGCCCTCCACATTTTCTTCCAAAATGACTATTTTGCGGAGGGATTATTAGGGGGAGAGCAACATTTTGAGCCAAAATTGGGGACAATTGCGAGGTTTGGATATTCCTAATTCTATAAAGCGATTTATTTGCACATACCTCTCAACCTTTTAATGCAGGAAATCTGGACAAGGCCAAATATATTGGGGGAACATACAAACAGTACTAAAAATTGATCTTGTATAAACATAAGACAGTTGATAGAATAACAGGTCTTGCTTTAGCATGCATTTTTCTGAAGATTATGACGTCTGAAACTTAACGTAGGTCATTATTTAGTGACTTCATTCCTAAATGATTTTCCAGAAAAGTTTTATTTTGCACTTTACAGCATGAACACCAATAAATATCTGCTAAACAAAGCAAGGTAGTCTCATAATGAAACTAGACTTAACATTAAAACTTCTCTGCCCTTGAAACTCACATTCATTGAAACAGCATTGAAACCCACATTCAAAGAAAATACATTTTGCTAGTGGCAGATAAAGATTAACTTTGGGCTGTTTTCAAATCATAGGACCCTTGCACATGAAACATACATGTGCTCTTTGATACACCTTCCTGGTTGTATTAAATTCTATTCCTTGTACAAATCAGTATAGTTGTTAGAGAGTGTTTTAAATTTATTGTTTTGAACATTTTTCCAGTAAACAATGGAATAAAATGCATGCACCAATAATGACAAAACATCCCAATTCAGAACATTTCCATCATAAAAGTCTACTCAAACTTCTACAGTCCACCAGTATCAGTAAATATGCACAATCTCTGAACTAGTAAAAGCCATCTACATAATTCCACATTAAAGAAATCTGTAACTAATGAAGAGGCTGCTGCTAGCAAACAACTTTATATTTCATGGTTTCATCTACAAATAAAGTGCCTGTTGCCCTTGAGGAATAAATTGCCTATGTTGCTTTAAAAAATGATATGCTAGTAATATTGCAATAGGGAATGGATGGCAAACTGATAACAGGTTCAGAGTTACTACTAGATATCTTCGCCAAAAAGGACTACAGCGTCCACCCCCCTTTACAACACAGTACAGTATCAGCAATGCATTTACCTACTGTGGGAGAAAAACCCACAGCCTTCTGCATCAAAAGAAAGTACACTACCTGTTGTGCTATTAACAGTACAATCAGACTCAGCATAAGCAGCACTAAACTTCAGTTCCCTTGCAGCTTTCAGCTCCTTGTAAAATGTACTCAACACTTAGCTGTATCTCTGAACTTTGCAGCACAAGAAATCAGGAAAAAGTCAACATTTACTGAGGGGGGGGGGATGACAAAAGCCCAAAAACCAGGGACACATTTTAAACATTGCTTGTATAATTTTGGAAATTTGCTAGAATAAAATGCTGTGTTACCATCATGCATGTCTTGAACCAGAACCATATGCACTACAGTCAGTGCAACATACCACTATGCTAAATCAGCAGGTTGAACATTAGGAAGACTGAAACTTAATGGCTATCATTTAGATAGCTCTCAACCTCTTAGCACAAAAAACATAGAAAAACAAAGCCAATAATGAGGGAATACAAATTCAGTTATCACTTCACACCTTAGCACAAAAAAAGCCTGGACAAACAACAAAAACAATAATGGAAGAATCTGTACATTTCCCTAACATTCAGTATAACAAAAAATATTTCTCCTGTTGCAGAAACTGGTGACCTGTAGAACAAGATCTGTGAAGTGTTAACAGTTCTTGGGTTGCAATGCTAGCTCTGACCCCTCAGGAAGAGCTTGGGCAGGGTGTGCCAGTGTTCATTGCATAGGACTAGAGATGACAATCTTTACAAAAGCCTGGACGCTTTATATTTTCTTTGGCTTGAGTTGTAAAATAACTCTGAATAGCTTATAAATGGCTCTGAGAGGAATGCTTATGATCATCATTCAGGGATAAAATACCAGCACACCTGCTACAGAAGATGTTTAAGATACTTGTGTTCCACACTGCTGCTATCATCACTCTCAATTTTTCAGATTTTCACAGAATGTCCAGATTTGTGCTTCATATTTTTGGTCTGTTTTTCATAAAATGTATGTTTTTCTGGCAAATCATTTAGTATTGAAGTCACTAAATTATGACATTTAAGTTTCATGCTTTATGTTATTTAGAAAATACATACTAACATAGATCGTATGATTCTAACAACCTTCTAAGTTTGTAAGAGCAGTATTTTAAATATGTCCATATTTTTTGTGCCTTTGTCCCCCATTATTTTAGGCTATGTCCAGAATTATGTTAAGAGCTGGAGCGGTATGGCTGATATTGTATCTCAGTGGGATAGGAAAACATCATCACTTCCATATGTTTAGCATGACCAATACAAAAAGGCTTGAAATGGATTCTGGGAAGGAGAAAATAAAACACTAAAACATGATCTTATTAATATGTCAGGTCCCATGACAGCCTTGTTGTGGAAAACATATTAAAATCTTTTAAGAAGAATCTAGAGTTATTTTAATGCATTAAAATGACTGAAAAAACAAAGATATAATGAAAAACACACATTTTTGAGTAAAGTTGTGGAGTTTTCCTTTAAAGGCGTGCAAAGGGAATTTTAACATCATATGATGCAATTGTCATAATGAACCACATTAACTTGAAAGCATAATTACAACATATTGTGAAAAGTGTTTTCTTCTTTGAAAAATAATGATATATAAAAACATTACTAAGGTACTCTTCACAACTTGGTAATTCTCATTCTTAAAATACTCAATTGATATGGTTTTTTTTTGGTGGTAAACTCTGACAACTGAAAAAAAATTAAAAATAAACAGTAGTGTAACCAGTTGTACTTACACACACACACACACACACACACACACACACACACACACACACACACACACACACACACACACACACACACACACTTACCTGTTAATCCCTTAACGATAATCCATTTGTTATTAGCAATGCACATTTCCCGCTCACACACAAGAACCCCTTACCTAATAATCCATTAACCTTCCACAGTGATAATCCATTTGAGATTAGCTATGCACATTTCCTGCTCGCAGCCAGCCAGCCGGACATGACATGATGATGTAATTCCGACTGGCTGGTATGTAAATATAACTTAAAGGAGCCACGCTGTTTTTTTTTTTATTAAAAAAGCTACCCCCTCTTCTAAATAAGGTGTACTGAAATCAGTACAGTGCGTACGCCTCCCGACGTCCCTGCTCCACTTGCTACCTGCAGGAAGCATGCTGCGTAGGTTCATAGGTAGGTACTAGGCTATCTGCCTGAGGGCATTTATAAGCCTAGCCAAAGTGTGACGGCTTTCGCCGCTCCATTGATTAATTAACTGATCCTCTGTAAAGCAGAGCCAATGAAGTGATCCCAGGGGTGTATTTTCTGTTACCCATCCACTCGTTAAGGTTTGTCTTGAAGAGTGTTAGTGAGAAGCTCTGCCTAATGTAGTTTGGAATTTTATTCCAAAGCATGGGGAGTCACTGCGACAGGAATCTATCCCTCCAGCATGTTCTATTTATTGTCATGGTGAGGTTTAGCTCACTAGAGCGTGTGGCTCGCAGTGACTTGGATTTCTTTAGGTGGAGCATGTCCATCAATTTTGAGTTGGACATGGCTTTGTAAGTCAGGCAGAGATCACCTCTGAGTAAGCGATATGCCACTAGTACAGCCAGAGTTTTTTCAGTCGGGCTGCATAGGACATATGTTTGAGGGCAGTAATCCTCTTGGTGAGGTACTTTTGTGGTCTGTCCAGCAGTTGGAAGTGTCTTGTGAGGTACATCCCAAATGGGGCATTGTACTCTATAATGGGTCTGATGAGTAACAAGTAGAGGGGCACTATAACCTCTTTATTTCAAGATGCGAACCCTTTAGTAATTAGATGGGCCATATAGAAGGATTTCCTAACTACTTTGGCAATATGATTGTCAAAGGAGAGATTACTATCTACCTGGGTCCCCAGATCTCTTATTACCTTTTCTGTATTAAGGGGGCTGCCACCTATGTGGTAATTCGTGGGTGTTTTTTTTTTCTAAATGGGATGACTATACATATTTTTGCATTTATCTTGAGGCCATGACTTTGATACCAGGTGTCCATCTCAGTAAGGCCCTTTTGGAGGATGTCCGTGTCAGCCGGAGAGTCAATTATGGCTCCCAGTTTGCAGTCATCGGTGAACTTGGTTAGCCGTAGTCCTGTGGTTTCCTGTACTTCTGAGAAGTATATGCCAAACAGTAGGAGGCCCAGAACCGAGCCTTGCAGGACATCACTTGTGACTGGCTTAGAGTCGGACCTGGAGCCCACTATTCTTACCGTGTGAGTTTTGTCTGTAAGCCAGTTGGCAACCCATCTCGTGACATAGGGGTTTATGCTCAAGCTGGTGAGTTTTTCTGTAACACCCGAGTGGGGAATAGTGTCGAAAGCCTTGGCGAGGTCAAGGTAGGCTGTGTGAAAAACCTTTCCCTCATCTATGGCCTAGATGACTGTCTCGAAGAAGTCAACCAGGTTTAGTAGGCATGATCTGCCCTTAACAAAGCCGAACTGGGTCGGGTCAAGTGTTTGGAGGTTCCCAATATCTCTTTTAATTAATTCCATGATGATGCACTCCATAGCCTTGCAGACCAGGGTAGTCAGGCTTATAGTTACCAGGGTCAATTGTGGCCCCTCCTTTGTGGAGTGAAATAACCATTGCTGTGCACCATTCTATGGGCACATAGCCTATGGAGAGGCTGAGGTTGAACAGCGTGTTTAGATGGGGGGGGTGAGTTCTTTCTGTAGTTCATGCAAGACGCAGCCTGGGACACCATCTAGCCCCATTGATGCTGTGTTTTTGGCTTTTGAAAGGACTATTTTCACCTGTGTAACTGTGATTTATGGGACACTACACTTTTCAGGTATTGTTGTGGGCCCTTTTGGGGGTGAGAGGGGGGTGTAGGATGCTACTCAGGGTCAGGATCATACCAGCCTGGGCTACATGATCAGAGAGCTCTTCCATGTCTCTTTTCATGTAGTCCAGAGAGGTACTTCTCAGGTCATTCACACCAACATGAACAATGGCAGAGCCATATTTGTACTTGCTCTGGAGTGACCTGAGTGCTTGTGTTATGTGGCAGATTCTAGCTCCCAACAGGCAGCTAACAGTAACCTTCTGCTTGTCCAGCATAACGAGTGGGACGTCAGGGTGCCTGAGTATAGAGTCACCTATTACTAATGTGTTAGGTATGTTATTTCGCCTTAAAGGTTATGATTGTGCGGCACACTGATTTTGTGTTTTATGTGTTGTCTGGTTTGTGACGGGAGGTGCAGGTTGTTTAGGTGTCTGCTTTGGAGGTCTCTGATGCTTTTGTAGGTTTTTGTTTAGGGCCTCTGAGTATGATTTTGTGTATTTATTTGTATTTTTTGTCAGTGATGGTTTAGTAGGTCTATGTGTGGCTGGAGGTGTAGTTCAAATGTTAACCTTCTCCTCTTGACTGTCTGTTCCAGTCTTGGGTAGTACAGTGATAGACAGTGGTACTTCCAGTTACCACTGTTATGGCAACCAGCTACTATACATCTCTACATCATGTGGGCATGGCCCCTTTACCTTTCCTGTATGGTGGACATCCTTCCTGTGTGTGGGCAGCAGTGTTACAGACAGCAGGTAGCAATTCCTCCTACAGGAGAACCTGTACACTCAGGCCAGCTACATATTTGTAGGTGGTTCCAGAACTACAGACAGAGTGTGAGTAGTGTTGTTGTATGCATTGTATAGCACCAGTGTTATAGGGTTTGTGTGTACATACTAGTTTAACTTGGAATACAGTCTGTCTGCATAGCTTTCAACTGTGGGCCTATCCACTTGATGGCCAGAGGTGTGCCTATTATGTTTTGTCTGTCCACCACACAGGTCTTGTGTCAGATATATCACTGGCAGTGTGTGTGTTGAGTGTTATCAGTACATGGCGACATCCATTTATGTTTCTAGCTTCATATTCCTGATTAAGGGTATGTTGCAAACTACTCTGTAACACCAGTGACTTGCTTAGTGTATGACAACAGCATTTCATATATGGGCCTGTGTTCCAGGCTCTGTCCTCCACCTACATACCAGGCTTTGTACATATGACATGCTGTCAGGGGTTGTTATGTAGTGGGCTGTGAGTATGTCATGCTGCCATACCTGCCATCAGTCCACTGCTGTTGTGGCCCCCACACATATTGTGGGGTTGGGTCCATATATTTGTGGGCTTCACCTACACAATACGTGTGCTCTTATGCATGTAACAGTGGTATATGGACCTGTATTATTCAGTCTATGGAGGGGGTGCACCATAACTAACCTAGGCTGTTACAACATGTGGGGTATCAGGGGTAAGCGGCCTTAAGGTATCTGGATGTACATTACCATACAACTCACCTTGGGTAAATGCAGGCTTACTGCTTCCTGCCATACCTACTATTCTGTTTGTCACTGTGATTGTGATGGTGTCAGTTATGCCTTGTTATGTAACATATATATCTCATTGTGTCATCTGAGGTCTTTACCCCCTAGAGATTGTGTACAGAGTGTAGATAGAGGTTGCTGGACTATACATCTGCATTACTTACTGTTGACTGATTGGTATCCTGTGGCCCAGTCTGTCTTTACTATTGCACTACTTGAAGGCCTCAGCCTGGACAGCAACATATGTAAACCTTTCCAGACTACTGTATTAATATAACTGTTTCACAGTTGCATTACTCTGTTTATATGTATGTCAGTGTCTAAACAGCTATATGACATAGCATATACAACTGTAATAGTACACAAATAAAGCTTTCCCATGTATGCACACATGTGTGGTGTTATATCCTTTGACCTCTTTGTGAGTATATGTTGCAGACAACAATTATCGTTTGTATGGGTGGCTCATACAGTATTCAGTTGGTAAGGTGGCATCTGTAGGCATAGTGGCTGTTCCGTATTTTGTTCACCTTCTACATATGTATCTTCCTATACATATCTCTGCGTGTATGTGTAGTTATATATATATATATATATATATATATATATATATATATATATATATATATAGATATGTATCTGCATATATGTGTTTGTGTATATGTATCTTAGGAATGTTGATTGCTTCCACATTGTACATTCCCTATGGTGGCCAGACTGTACTGTAGAATATGTTACTGATACCAGCCTGACATCATACAGGTGGGATGGATTACTGTTAACATCTTGTGCCCATGTTGTGACAGGTCTTGGTTATGGGATCTGCAACAATTGGTATTGTATTGCAGGGCAGACATGTTTGGCTGTGGGAGGGTATCTATACATACAAGACATATGTTGTTTGAGCCCCATCACCCCCATTAACGGTGCATGTGGACATATATGTCTTATGTTCCCTTTTATATCTATAGATGTATGTCTGTATATACCTATATAGATATATATTTATGATTACATATTGATATATTGCTGTATATATATATACATATATACATATAGATGTAGACATATAAATCTATAGATGTATGCATATGTATACATATATGTATATATATATATATATATATATATATATATATATATATATATATATATATATATACATATATATTTATTTATTTTACATTTGTGAACTGGGTTATTCCAGCTGGATATATGTCCATTTTCAGTGGAGGCCCGAGGAGAAAAGCTCCAGTAGTAACACAGAGATATAGTAAAGAAGAACAATTTATCATACAGTAAAATATTACATGTGATTATGTCACACATATATATCATGGAACAATTCTGCAAAGAAGTAGAGATACTAAATCAGCTAATTCAGGGGAATAATTGCATTACTTTCCAAAAATTGTACAAGAAAGACAGGTCACTTTACAGTATGTTATCAATGGTGAGAACATTGGTGACATGACTTATGTAAATTAATAGAAATCGTAACTACTTCCATAGGGCTGTAGTATAATATATTATTGAGAGGATACAGGCTGGTGATAGAAGTAGAGAAATCAGAGGATTAGTCAGGGTTGCTACAGGGACATAACCAGTATGTCTTCAGGTATTTCTTGAGCCTTTGTTTAAAGAGCGGCAGCGAGGGAGGTAGAGTTATATCCTGTGGCAGCGTATTCCAGTTTTTTCCAGCAGTATTGGTGAACAAGGAGTCACCTGCCAGGTTATTAGACTTGCTTATGCTAGCAAGAAGTTTACCGGAAGATCATAAGGAGTTGAGATTCCTGTATGGGGTAATAAGGTTAGAAAGTACAGGGTTGTTGTTCGGTTGGTAAAATATCTTATGAACAATGGTTAGTTGGGAATATGTCAAAATGTTTTTTAATTCTAGCCATTCTAGTTGTTGTAGGTTCTGACAATGGTGAGTTCTGAAAGGGTTCCCAATGGCAAATCTGGCTATATTATTATAGGAGTTGGCTAGTTTGACAAGATTAGTTTGTTTTAGGTTAGTATATATGGGTGAAGCATACAGAAGAGATGAGATTAAACGGGAATGAGCAATTCTAATTCTGGATGATGGAGTTAAGAAGTGTTTTATTCTATATAAGCAGCCAATTTTTCTATTTACTGTTTTAATGGTCTTATTGATATGGTTATCAAAGGTGAGATTGTTATCAATTGTGATTCCTAGCAGTTTGGTGGTGGAGGCTGGGGATATAAGGGTGCCATTATTGGATTTAATTGAGAAATTTATGGGAGAGGACTTAGTGTTAGGTGTGAAGAGCAAGAGCTTTTTTTTTTTAGCGTTCAAACAGGAGGTAGCATTTCAAGAACCAAGCCTCTACTGTGCTAAATACTTTCTGGGTTAGAGCATGAAGTTCAGATGAAGTTTTGGCAGTACATATGAGTGTAGAATCATCAGCATATTGTGTACAGGTTGCTTGAGGGATTGCAACATGAAGGTCATTGATGAACAAAGAGAAAAGGAGAGGTCCTAGAATGGAGCCCTGTGGGACTCCAAGTGAGGTGGGCAGGTGGGAAGATAGTTTATTGTCCCAGAGAACTGTCTGTTGCCTATTGTTAAGATAGGACTTAAACCAGAGGATATCCTTGTTGTCTAGACAGAGGGATTCATGGGTCTTTATGAATAGGGAATGGTTTACCTTATCGAATGCTTTAGATAAATCACTAAAGAGTGCTGAAGAGAGGCTATTGTTATTACAGTTACAATTGATGGAGTCAGTGAAAGAGAGGAGAGCTGCAGTGGTACTATGGTAAGGCCTAAAACCATGTTGGCAGTTAGCTAAGATATTGTGTTGGGTTATGTGGGCCATTAACTGATGGCAAATACATTTTTCCATGACCTTTGCTAGGGGTGATAAGAGAGCTATAGGACTGTAATTGGAATAATCATTAGAGTTACCACCTTTATGTAAAGGAATTATGTGTGAGATTTTCCAGATTTCTGGGATGATTCCTTCGTTAATGGTTCTATTTATAAGGATGGATATGGGGTAGGCAACTGATTTAGCTGCTCTTTGCAGATATTCTGATGGTAACTTGTCTGCAGAGGGGGTATATGGCTTAAGCTTTTGGATGATTTTTTGGATGTAGGTAGTAGAGATAGGTAGAAGTTGGAAGGTAGGTAGAGTGCAGGTAAAGAGATGGGGGCTAGCATGTCTGTAGATAGATGACGGGCTAAGGATTGTATAGTGTCTGTAAAAAAGGTGTTAAAGGCATTGGCTGTTTGCTGGGGGGTATTATTATCAGCTCCTAGTGAGGTTGGTGTGGTAGAGTGCCCAGGATGTAGAAGTCTATTTATGCTAGGCCAGAACTTCTGTGGATTATTATGGTGAGACTACTGTAGTTTACAATATTAGTTCTTTTTATCAGTAAGAATGGCTCTTTTTGTAATATTTTGCAACTGTCTAAAGGTTTGATTATGAGAGATAGTTCTGGTAGTTCTCCATTTAGCCCAAGATTTGTTTCTCAGCAGTATCTTTTGTCTAGTATCTTTTGACAGCCAGGGGGCTATCTTGGACTTCATTCTAATAGTTCGTTTGGGTGCATATTCATCTAGAATTGTTAGGAATTTTGAGTTGAAATATTTAACAGCCTCTTCAAGTGGGAGAATTTTTAGTGGGTTCCAGTCACAGGTGTTAAGTTCATTTTGGAAAGACATCTGGTTAAAATGCTTATTTGACCTTGAGATCCTGAATGTGGGGGAGTTAGGAATGTCATTATTTTGTCTAACAATGCAAGTCAAAGTATAATCACTTACATCATCAGGCAAGGTTCCAACTTTATAAGTTTGTTGATGTCTGTTAATGAGAATCCAATCTAAGATGCTCTCTTTTTCATTAGGTTTGTTAATTCTAGCAGTGGTGGTGATTGATTGACTGAAACCATGTAGGTTAATATGTGAGGAAGGGTTTTCAGTGTTGATACACTTCCAGTCAGTATTGAAGTCACCTAGTATAATTGCTTCTTGTGGATAGTTCTTGGAAACCCAGCTTAGAATATCCTCTATTATAGTGTTGTTGTTACCAGGAGGAAGGTAGGTACAGATGATGTTTAGAGATTTGTTAGTACTTAGTTTAAGTTTAGTTATAAGGACTTCTGCCTTAACATCTTGGGGGGGTGAAGGGTATTGTGGAGATATGTAAACCAGTTCTAAACAGAATGGCTACTCTTCCACCCTTCCATTTTGTGCAGTCAAGTCTCAATATATTATAACCTGGGGGAATAATCTCATTGTCCTTTGTTCTTGGCTTTAACCAAGTTTCTGTAAGACAGAAAATATTAAAGGAATGAATGTCAAGAAGGGCATGGAGATTTGCAACTTTGTTGTAGACACTATGGATATTTAGATGTCCTAATAGTAAGGAGTTTGGGAAACTGGTTAAGGTAGTTAGGGTAGAAGAAGTGGTGCTGTGAGTTGTGACTGTGGAAACATTTGTTGAGCCAGGGTTGGGGTGGATATCACCATATTTTAAGGTGGGAGGTTTTAGTCTTGACATAGGGTTATAAAAGTCATTGGATTGATTTTTTAGTTTCCTTATGGAGGAATTATGGGCTTTAATATGTGTGATGTGATGGTATTTGGCTAGTAGGTAGCAGGGGGGAGATGTATAGTATATTTGAAAATGGGTAAGGGTAGAAGTTTGTATAGCTCTTTGTTTTGGAGAGTAGTTGAAGTGAACATAGTTCATATTTTCAAAGGAGGTGAGGAGGTAGGCAGAAGTGAGGACTGGTATAAGAATGGCTATAAGTACTAACTTGGGAGAGCTTTCTTTTTTGTGAGCATCTTGCTAAGGTTAGCTGTGGAAGTTCAAGAAGGTAACTTGTGCAACTACAAAAGTGGTTTGGGCAGGGATAAGGGAATTGAAGAAAAGGAAAGGAAGGCAGAGTTTATTAGGAAGTATTGGAAAGGAAAAGGAAGCAGGGACAGTGCTCAGGGTAAGGAAGTTGGTGAAAATAAGTAAGGAGATAGGTGAAAAATGAAGGGGAGTGGTTAGGATGTCTAGATTGATTAGAGTATATGATAGGTAGGTGGGGAGAGGGTGTGGCTAGGGAAGTATAAGGTTAGGGCCACAGGGGGTGGGTGAGATTTGGGGGTAGGGTAGGGGAGCAGAGTGAGCCCAAAGGGCGAACGTAGTGGGGCAGAGCCACAAGGACCACTGCAGAGGAGAAAAAACAATCAGTGAGGTATGGAGGTGAGTTCCTAGTAAGGTATCTGGGATGGAAGAGTAGGTAGAGAGCAGCTAGAGATAACTACAGAAATAAAGGAAAAGGTATGGGAGTACAGAGGCAAAAATAGAGTTAAAACCTAGTGTAAATTCTGCAGTGTAAAGCAGGTAAAGTAATGGGAGACATATGTGGTACTACTGCCCTCTAGTGGTCACCCTAGGTACTGTGTAATAAGGCGTTCCCCATGTAGATAGAGGAGCAAAAGAGTAGGGAATTAGGAGAATGAGAGAAGATAAAGTAAATAGGTAGATAATAGGAGAGAATAAAATTAAATAAATAGGTAGATCCTAGGAGGGGGGTTGTTTCTGCAGGGGGACTCAATAGGGAGTATAGGGGTAAAGAATCAGAGACTGTTGCTGCTGGCTGCCCTGACAGGGAGCATTCACTAAAAATAAAATAAATATGAGGCAGGTTATAACTCGATTAAGAAGTGAGCAGTATTAGACACATACTTTCAAAAGGTAGGCTCCTTCATTTCAAATGTAGTACAACATAGGAGGACAAGTCTCTTTTCCCTATACTGTATATATATATATATATATATATATATATATATATATATATATATATATATATATATATACATATATATATCTATACATATATAGATATGTTATATATCTATTTAGATATGAATATATATATATATATATATATATATATATATATATATATACACACACACACACACACACACACACACACACACACACACACACACACACACACACATACATCTACATGTTGAAATACATTTCCTGTACAGTTGAATGACTGAGCTGGATATGTTTCTGAAAACATCAGGGTTATGTATATCAGACATGGCTTAGTGGTGAATCACTTTGGCTATGGTGTACAGGGTTCAAGCATTGCAAAGGCTGTTTATTGTGTTGCTGGACAGAAGAAGGGCCATTGGATACAGAGTGAATAAGGCACTTTTAAACAGTTGTAAGTGGGTTTGTGCGGGTTTGCGTGGAGGTAAGCATTGCTAACTTCCGGTTACAGTTTCTTATACTGATTTAGCTTCTCAATTGCTTAACCTGTATAGTTATTGCTTACCCCCACAAAAACAGGCTTAAACCCGCTTACTGCTGCTTAAAAGTGCTTACTCCCACTAACTCCGTGCTAATTTCTTTAAAAGAAAAGAAAAACAATGGTTGATAGGAAAGTGGTGAAAAAGGGGCACAAAGAGGGAAAGACAGTACGGAAAATAGCTAGGGATGTGCAGGATGGGTGTAGGGAACGTTTATAGCTGCTCATTTCTTCTATAGCAACAGCGGGGCAAATACACTGAATTTGGAGGTAAATTTGGACACTCAAACCCCTGAGAGAGTGGTGAGGACAACAATAATATTTTGTGATGCCAATTACACCAGATTACATGTGTTCAGTGGACATGTGTGTGAAATGGACAGCTATATATGGGGCAAAAATTATTTTTTGGGAACAGATTGCCCTTTTCTTTTTTTTTCCAGGTGAGAGTGGGATATTGGGGAGGGAAAGTAGGTATATTTGGGGAGGTAGGTTGGGTAGGTTAACAGACAAGACAAACAGCACACATACAGGGGTGGTATATTACACATGTGAGGGGTAAACACCTTGATAGGGTGGGGTGTTGGGAAATCGGAAGCCATGATCCCCTTAGTGGAAAAAGTGGGACTGAGATCCCCACCCATGGGCAGTAACCACTGCACCTTCACAGCCCCGAATGTGGCTGTGCTGGGGGCTAAGTCAGAGAGCCAGGCCAACCCTCTAGTTGTGACATGCAGCCCTTAAGCTGGCATTGAAGATCTCCAAACTGCTGATTGAGCTCTCTATGCACCATGACCCGGACCTGGCGACGGGTGACAGGTTCCTGTCCGCCCCCAATCATGGGGGGTGAGCCCCGTCTCCTGAGGTGGTTCCAACCGAAGGTGGTGCAGGACCAATGGACGAGGAGGTCCCGGGTTGGGCCCCAGATGTGCTGGTGCCTGGTGCCACGGCCAGCTGAGGTGGGACAGGTGGGTCTGCTGGGATCCGCATTCCCATACGTGCTATGGTGTTTATGGTGTATCAACATATGTGGGCTAGTAATAGTCAACACATTCCAGGATTAGGTATAACAGCATGCACAGATATTCCCATTAACCCAGACACCAGATATAAAACTGTTGCATAGCAAATGGAACACATGCACATATGGGATCACAGTGGTAATAACAACAGCATGCAGGTACATTGATGGCACCATGCCACCAATGTTGGAGTATTTCAACATAGCACATGCATAGAAACAGATTTAAGTAATTATCAACCAATAGAACATATGCCCCAACATAACAGTGGAGTCATCATGTACCAGTCGAGTTGGGTATTTAGTTTATTGTTGCAGATATGATGTGGGGGGGATGTCAATTAACAACTAGTATATTCCTGTAGTTCGCATTACTTTCCTAGTCAGTGCTATCTGTACCTTACAACTATTACTACACTACCCTATTGCATTAGTTTGGACAGTGATATGGCTGTCAACATCTATATACATGAACTGGTTTTACCTGCAGTATAGACCTCTTACCTGGTATACATGTGGAGGAATTGTTTTTAAAACTAACTAACTGTTTCTACACATACTCCCAGATTCCAGGTTGATGTTATGCACATACCTGTCCATCTCTTTTTGCACAGACTCTGGCCATGTCTTGACCACATGCAGGTGAACCAGGACATATGTAGACTATTGCTTTCTTCAACCTTTAGTGACTTACAACACTCTTATACAGGATTTTATACACAGTTATTTTATGTAGCACAGTGTGGGTGACAGTGATCAGTGATACCTTATTATTCAGAGCAACTGCAACACTCACAATTCCATACAATACCAAAGTAAACAATACCAGTACAGGGTATCAAGCTTTTATTCCTTGGCACAGTGTTCATATCCAATGTACTTGTGGGAGCAATGTTTGTTAGCACTACCTGAATGTTGCCACACAAAGTACCAGATTTCACATTACTATTATGCACATACATCTCACGTCATTACTGTACACACTCTGGTCACAGCTTGACAACATACCCCATGTTGGCTTATTACTCTCACAACAATTTGGGGAGTTGCTAGAGTGACAGGTTTGTTCTTATAGATGTGTGACAATCAGTTGCATTTCTTGTTTGCTGCCTATATGTCTGGGATTATCCCACTGATTTCCCAGGGAGACAGAATAACATGCAGCAGATATGGGCCGATTTACTGGACATTCTGGACATATTTGTACAGTTGTGGGGTATGATTCTGTATGCAGACTGCTACCACTCCCAGGATTCGAACCATGGCTGTGTGTGCTAAAAATACAACAGTTCATGTCTCAGTTGCGTGTGCTATTTTGATTGTGTTGCCTGTTTTTTCACTGTTTTCTGTCTATGTGTCTCTCAGTTGTACTAAATGACCTCTGGGGATTACACCAGTCATATACAGACATTCCTACACATTCTATTTATGTTGCACAGTGTGGGTAAAAGTGCTTAACACAACAGTACTATTAAGTGATTGCAAATCTACATTACCATATGATACCAGAGTATACACATGCAGTCCAGCAGTTAGACCATTATTGTCAGGCTATTATGTTTTTATTTACATACAGACTATGAGACTCTTCCTGCCATATTCTCCAGTGTATGCTGTACTTGCCTTAAACAATACCGGTTTTATACTGGCAATTAACTTACTAATACTTTTAAATTTATTTCCTATGACAGTACATGCAAGAGTATTACTAACCTGCCTCACGTTGCAACCTCTCCAGATGACATCCATGGGCCTCCAGGAGATAAGAGGAATGTTTAGCCATACCTATCCATAATATACACGAACTAGCAATTATTAAACAGGTAGTGGAGTGGTACACACAGCTGGGACAACCCCTGCCATCCTAGCCTCTTGGATCCACTAATCCAAGAGATCCCCCTTTCACCGCTTCAGGTCGGCATAGTGATGCCTGACCTGCTCACCTGTTCAGGGTATGCCAGTGGCACTGGTGGGGTCACAGGCGAGACAGTTCCAGACTTCTACTTTATATTGGGAACCCTGGTACAGACCCTGCAGCAGTCTCAGCTCATGGTCTTTGACAAGGAGTCCTTCCATGACTCTGGACTCCTGGATGCCCCAGTGCTGCACCTGAAAGTGCAATCCCTCTCCCCTTCCTGACATGATGCCTGCAAGGGGAAACTACAACCAGTTATGAGATGTATTCCAGCCTGTTGGGTTTAAGTAGGGCCAATTTCCCCCACTTTGACGTGATTGGATGGTTTTGAAAAGGGTAAGCTATGGGCAAACCTGCTTACCTAAGGTTGGCAGTGTTTAAAGGGGTATACCACTGGGCAAATTGAGTTAGCTGGCCTACACATTGTTTACACCTACTAAGCTGGCCTGTGCAATGCTTAGCATTGCTTAATATTTACTTTGCATTATATTTGCTTTTTGGCATTGATTTGTTATTCATTACATCTTATATATATTTCTGGTATCCATGATTCATGTGTATGTACACTGTACAGGGTCCTTGTGTTTAATAGGGGACTTCAACACTCTATTACAATTACACCTCACATCTGTGCTTACTTCTGTACTCCACTTCACATATTTATGTTATGTTCCGCAGTAGTTACAGTCACAAGCCCAAATAGCAAATTTATTATAAACCAAATAATAGCTGCGCCACAAAACCAATGTAGCTTCTTCAGAGGCTAAAACACAACAAAAAAAGGCGCCAACCACAATTTATACTGTGGCGGCCTCAAAACACAATATATTAAAATCATACAAAGTAAATTTAGAATTAAAAAATGAGAGTAAAAGTATATACAGGATGCCTACTGACTCTAAATCTTGTTAACTTACTAACTCAAAGTACAAAACTGTACATAGATATGTATAAAAAAATGGATACCAAAAAATTCTTGATCAATTATAGAATTACCTGTGACACCAAATCTGTTGTATATGTAGCTCAAACTGACAGGAAGCTCAGAGAGCGCATATACCAGCACACTTATGCTATTAGGAATAATAAAACAGAAAATGCACTTGCAATATAGATTGCAAAAAAAGTCAGTGAGGGAGGACCTACTTCTCTTTTTATTAGAGATTTGGAATTGAATTTGCCAGGGTTAAACGAGGTATTTATTTATGTGGTGACTTCCATTGTTGGTATTAAGTTAGTTTACCTTATTTTATGTAGTTATAGAATGTACATAAAAACATAAAAACATAATAACATAAAAATATACACATATATAAAATATACAATTTTTAAAAAAATGGTATCCATTTTTTTATACATATCTATGTACAGTTTTGTACTTTGAGTTAGTAAGTTAACAAGATTTAGAGTCAGTAGGCATCCTGTATATACTGTATGCACCTGTATATGCAAGTACATTTATTATTATTATTACTTTGATTTTAATATATTGTGTTTGGTCCTATAAGTGCAAGTGATGTATATCATGCATTACAGCTGAATATGATGAGCCGGCCACAGTATAAATTGTGGTTTTGTTTTTTTGTTTTTTTGTAAGAAGCTAACTTGGTTTTTTTTTTTTTAAAATTTAACTTGTTTTATAATATAAATAAATAAGGCTTTGTGACTGTAACTACTGCGGAGCATTCTTCTTGTTTTCTCAAGTGTGTTTTTACGTTTCTGCAAGATATTTATGTTATGTAGTAGGTTACAGAACATATGACTGTATACTGATTCCTTTCACATGTTCAGTTTGATTTTACTATAGTGAGGATTTGTTTGCTGATACCTCAGTCATATGTACTGCTGTGATGGCTTGGTGATTAATTACTTTGACTATAGGGTCCTGGGTTCAAGACCTGCAAGGCTGTTTATTTTGCTGCTGGACAGAACAGCAGCTGTTGGATCCAGAGTGATTAAGGCACTTTTAAGCACTTGTAAGCAGCTTTATGTGGGTTTGCACCTGGGTAAGCTATGCTAACTTTCAGTTAAATATGCTTACAGAGAGTTAGCTTCCATATTGCTTAACCTGTGCATACATTGCTTACCCCCACACAAACGGGCTTAAACCCACTTCCTGGTGCTTACATATGCTTACTCCTGCTTACTACTGCTTAATAGTGCTTACACTTGCTTACTAATGCTTACTCCCACTTACCACTGCACTAATTTAGAAAGTAATGTCTAATGATTCTTGGGAAGGTGGAGGATTTAGAAGCTGTATGGAGTTATCATTCATTACACATTTTACCTTCAATTTGTATCATCTCTGATTCCTGTGTACATATACTGTATGGGGCACATGTGATTATCTGTGGACTTTGCAACACTATGACACCGACGCAACACATCTGCATTTAATGCAGTACTGCTGTTCATAAATATATGTTATTTACTAGGTTATGCAACAAAAAATATTCATCATAATGTGATTTGACATGGAAAATGGAATGACTGCTCGTAAGGCGAATGCTCTGCCCACTACACTATTGCTATACCATGTCATTGGCATATATCTTCCCTTTTATCCTCTTCTGCCATTTAAGCTGCATTAATTGTAGCTAATTGATGGGCAAACCTGCGCAACTATGCTTAAATGTAATCTGTTTCGTAAAAGAAAAGTATCTTTATATTGTTTGTGTTTACTATTGCTGTTGTAAACTTGGGGGATGTTACTGGGGGTATGTGGACATCTATGAGTGGCCTCACTCATTCTTTTAGGGCTTTCTGCTGTTCTTCATTGCAGGGGCGTGTATATTCTGAGAACTCTGCTCTAAGACACACCCCCTGCACTCTTACATGCTCCATGTAAGATTAGGAGCTCAGGAAGCATGCCTTCATTAATATGCATGGCGCGCTGCCATCCTGCTCGTGCATGGCCACTTCTGTGGAGGACTAAGCTAGTCCTGCATGGAAGAATAGTAAATCTGGAGGGATAATGTAGGCACTACCTCAGCATTTGTTGCCAATGGTTTGCAACAGTGAATGGTTAGTGGGAGGGAGAAGAAATACACAACAATTTAGACACCCTTACCTGCAGTGGATGTGTCAGCCAGGATACATTTACAAAGTGTAGAAGTATTTTTTTCAAGGTTTTAAATGGAAGTGAGCAGCACACATTTCTCAGTTCCTGTTCACTAATATCCAAACTCCTGTGCCTTTGTTGAAAACTGTATATTATTCTCATTTAATATTCTCACACATCTAAAGGACAATGATACAAAATTCCTTACAGACTGCATGTCTGAGATCACTGTTCAGATAAGAGAAGAATGAAAACAACACAAAGAGAAGACCGAGCTGCATTGCTACAAACAATTCTCATAAAATGGTTGTGTGATCAGTCATTGCATTAAATATGTATTTAACACATACTAACAACTGAGAGTGTGCAAGTGTTATATGTCTTGTTAATAGTGTTGATAAAATGAGACTTGCTTGTATGCACAATAATTTGTATTCTTGTTGCAAAACTGGTTCTGTGGCAAAGAGGGATAAGACACCCTTACTGCATTTTGTAGGCTCATTGGTGTGAGAGTTCATATCCAGACTTGTGTAAAATTTTAAATGAGTGCTAAAATTTATTGTGTAATGTTTGTTTTTTTTATTAATATTTTTGTGGTGTGTGGCTTAACACAAACACGGTAAAATGGATAAATCAAAAAAGTTCATGTAATGTACTTCTATGATAAAGACTGCATAAATTACGCCTGTGCATCGAGTGTGTGTGTGTGTGTGTGTGTGTGTGTGTGTGTGCATATAGCATACCTTGTGACCACGATGAACCACACAGTATATACTATCTGTCAATCATGGTTCGAGTCCCACATTTGTGTTTTAAGGATGAAACCTAATAAACACTGCTTAGAAGGATAAAGCAAGGTGAGCTTTTTCCTGTCGTTTCTGTGCACAGCTTACCTTCATGCAAACAAAGTCTAATGGCCCACACAAGAAGCAGACAGAACACCTGCAGACAGAAGTCAATTTCAAAATGGATACATTGTTGCATTTTTTTGCTTAACATTGTGCAAACCTGCTAAGCAATGTTGGGCGATGGTCAGTAATCTTCCACAACACCTCCAGGTCCAGAACACATGCAAACAGGAAGCAGACAGTAGACAGTTTCAAAATAGATACATTGTGTCCTGTATGGTTTGCCACCGTGCAAACACGCTAAGCAGCGTTGCAAGGTGGTCAACCCACTTAGAGAGTAATGAATGTGAAAGTATACAGCTACAACCTAGTTGTTCCTGTAGCAACAGTTGTACATTAAGGGTTATAGTATAGGTGAATCTGGGTTCTAATCCAGCAAAATGCAAACTTTTCTTATTGATGTTCCACTTTACTTTATATAAAAATTAACAGTATAAAATACTTACACACAAGAATAAATATCTGTAGGATATGCAGTGAGCATACACAGGATACAAGAGATATATTAAATGTATAACTCTGGGTATCAGTACAATTATGGTTGCACAATTACACAATTACAGAGCCAGAGTAGTGCTTGTCAACTCACTTTTATAAAATATAAAACAATGTAAACATAATTATAAATAACAATAAGTAGGTATAGCACTGCAGCTCATATGAATTCATGTGTAATTGAGGGTATACTGACAGTTATGTTTGTATAATTACAATTGTCTTTTCTGACCTTGGATGGTTTTTAGACTTCAATGATACTCATACACACATGAATGTATAAAACAGACCTTGTCAGATGACACACTTATATGGTTAACCCCTCACTCTGTCATGCATATTTATATAGGATTAATGAGCACATCTGATAAGTACTTCTTCTGTAGCAAGGAAGAAAAGGTCACCTCTATGGAAGAATATGTTGTATCCATGTCACATAGGTTTGAATCCCACATTGTACAAACTAATTTTATCAGTGTGCGAAGCCACATAAAAATGTGTCATGTTATATAATTTATACCCCCAATAAATGTCTGCAAAGTTAAATTAACTAAAAGGTACAGCAGCAACCAACCCATAAAGTAATGCCAACTGTCAGATAAACCTTCCTGTAAATCAGTGTGTGTATGTACCTTTAAGAAGCTATCCAAGGGCTTGCATAAG
This sequence comes from Protopterus annectens, assembly GCF_019279795.1. Lineage (NCBI taxonomy): Eukaryota > Metazoa > Chordata > Ceratodontiformes > Protopteridae > Protopterus > Protopterus annectens. The sequence continues at coordinate 312,553,821 of NC_056729.1, forward strand.
TGTATAAATACTGAGCACGTGCAAGCCTGACTGCCATTTTGTAGTAAGCTGAGATGTACGCATGTATGTATGTAAAGTCAGTCTGTTAACCAGTTTGTTTATATTTTATGAAATTGCTATCCATCCTGATGTGTTTTTATGTATTAAAGCATCTAAATGAAATACCCCACCTGCTTGTCCTCTATGATAGAGAAGGACGAGTGACATGGTGTCAGAAATGGCATGTCTAAAGTGACTTAATGCCAGGATGGAATGAAAATCATTCAGTTTGAGTTTGAGAGGCACTTGGTTGGACCTGGAGGAATATAGAGGAGTGAATTGTCCTTACTGTACATATACTTTGCAAAACAGGTCAGTAACAAATTTCAGATGTTAAAACTTGCTCAGCACTATTTCTTATTCACAAAATAAGAAATTACCAAAATAATCCACAAGTATCCAGGCTGCAAAACAATTCCAATAATAAATATGACGAAGCCAGTCAGCCTTCTGACTGGCTTCATCATCTTTATTAAAATAAGAAACGAGGCATACAAATCATTCTAAATTATATTTGCATAAACCGATGTGTCCAATATTGATAAAAATATTCAAATTACTACGGAAAATGTTTAAAGTCCAAATTGCATAAAACAAATAAAATAAGAGGAAAAGACCACATTTTGAAATGCATGCTTAGCGAATCTATATTTTTCTTATCAGTCAAAGATATCAGAGTTATCAGAAGTGTATAAAATGTTCACATGCTTGTGCAGTACTACAGTAAAGTTATTTCACAGAATACATCCATTACAGAACATATTTTGCAAAGTACAGTATTTCGAAGAGTTTATTGTGCATTTGAGTGTTATTACAAGCTACAGAATAGTTTATTCTTACATAATTACAAGGGTCATATTTTTAGTGTATGCACAAACACATACTTTGTGGGCATGGCAGATGGATTTTGAAAACACAGTGCACTTGTGTTTGACAGTAATATTGCTGAAAACTGGAGAGTGTTTGAGCAAGAGTACAACATTTTTATACGGGCTGTATTTTCTGATAAAGATGGCCATACAAAGGCATTTATTCTCCTTAACTGAGCTGGGTCAGAAGCCATAGAAAGGGAATGTTCATTTGCGTATACAACTGCTATCTGAGAGGGAAAACCATCATATTGTACCGGTTGAGTCAAAGGAAGACCCTGAGTGCTTAAAATATAAATTTAAAGAAATGTGTAACCTCCAGACAAATGCTACAATGAAAAGAAACTTATTTTCCCCTTTCCCTTTCCCCTTTCCCCTTATTCCTCCATTACCACCACACATACTCCTTGGATAGCTACCTAGATTATCCTTTCTCCCCCTTTTTCATAGCTCTCACCTGGAAGCTGCCCTATTTGCTATTTGCACTTCCACAGTTGCCCACTAGATGTCACTCTCTCCTCATCCCTATCTGGGATACTAGTTTTCTTTTCCCTACTACATTTTAATTCTTACCTTCTTAACCTACTCCCTTTCCTCCTTCCAATACCCTGTCTTATCCTCTCCTCCTAGGCTACCTTCTCTTGCCTTGACTCCCCTTGCCTTCTCTGATACTTTTTCCCTTCTCCTCTGGTCTACTGTGAGTGCCCCGCTTCGCTCCCCACCCTACCCCCATATCCCACCCACCCCCAGGGGTCCTACCTTTATCTCTCCTCTAGACACACCCCCTTCTTTTCCACCCTATCACAACCTCACATATTGTACACTACCCACCACTCACAAACACACTTACATAATTATAACAAACCCCACTTCTCTATCACTTACACACCTAACACATTATAACACCTTCTATATACCTTTCTTTTCTACAGTACCTCCATCCTAGAATATCACACTGACTCACAGCTACCTCTTTAAAACATCTACTATGCCCCAGCCACAAATGAAACTTCCTATCTCCTTCTTATTATTAGTCTTTCTCATAACCACCTACTTCCTAACCTCCTATGAACACTCCCTAACTGCTTCTTTCTCACTTCCCTCTAAACATACCAGTATACCTGTAACATCCCTACCCCCTTCTGTCTTACATACCACCTCTCAATCCACATACCTACTTCCCAAATACCATAGGGTACTACACTGCAAACTGCTACAAACTAAAGGAAAGAAAATATTCGATACAATTATAAAACATACACCTGAAAACTATCTTATATTCCTCCATCTACTACAAGATGGAGACATTCAACCCAACCCAGGCCCTCTAACCTCCAACAGAACATACAAAACTCACATCAAACCTCTCTCTCCCTCATCCACTGCATCCTCTGACTTATTATCTTTAGCCCATCTCAACATACGTAGTATCTGCAACAAAATCAGTCAACTGCATGCCCTACTAGAAGTAAACAACTTTGACATCCTATGCTTATCAGAAACCTGGCTAAAGCCCTCTATTAAAGACATTGAAATTACCCCACCTGGATATAGCATTCTCAGATTTGATCGTACCTCCAAAAAAGGAGGTGGAGTAGCTATTCTATATAAAACACAACTAAAGCTTACTCTTCTGGACCTTACCCTTATCCAAAACATTAATGCCGAAATAATTGGTTCCAAAATTCAAATTAACAACACTAAATCTATAAACATCATCTGTGCATACCTCCCCCCTGGAAATAATATCCCCATCTTAGAACAACTTCTTGAACACCTCTCTATAAACCTCCCTCAAGAAACACTATTTCTTGGGGACTTTAACATCGACTGGAATTCTTGTAGCAATGCTAACCCCACCTCCCACATAAATCTTTTTGGTTTCAAACAACTTATTGACAGTCCAACTAGAATAAATAATAAAAGTAAAAAAGAAACCACCTTAGATTGGATTCTTACAAACTCCCCCCTACAAAACTACCAAACTGGCATCCTTCCAGATGATCTTAGCGATCACTCTCTTACTTATGTCATTAGGGCCAAAACTAAGCTAAACCTACCCACCTCACATAAAACAATATATTCAAAACACTTTAATCCTGAAGGATTCCTAACATAACTGTCACAATACAACTGGACCCTCTCAAATATCTCTCACTTAACAATGCTGTTGAACACTTCAACTCAACATTCCTGGCCATCCTGAATCAACATGCCCCAAAACGTATCATTAGAACAAAGACCAAAATAGCACCCTGGCTAACTTCTAATACCAAACAAAAATTACACTTAGAAATAAATCATGGAAAAATGGCGGTCCTCCAGAAACCCAAACGATCACCGAATCTTCAAAGAACTCAGAAATAAAACCAAAAAGCTATACTAGCAGATAAAAAATTATTACCTTGAACTACAACAATCAACCAAAAGAACCAAAAAAGTTTTGGTCCACTATCAATAATCTTCTTACCCCAGGCAAAGTAGTTACACCAAACCCACAAAACTTAGATCCTGACAACCCCTCTTTAATAGCCAATAACTTCAACACCTTCTTTACTACTTCCATACAAAATCTAGCTAACCACTTAACCCCTGATTCCTCCCAACTGCTCTTAAATAACAGTGACAACTGCCTTCCACCCCTGCAACTTCAACCCATACCTACCTCCTACATACAATCTCTTTTACAAAACTTAAATCTACTACACCCTCAGCTGATAACCTTCCAGCTGAATTTCTTCAAATAGCAGCCAAAGCTATCGCCTACCCTGTCTCCATCCTCATAAACAGATCCATAAAAGAAAGTACTTTTCCCTCAATCTGGAAAATATCTCATATCATTCCCCTACACAAAGGAGGCAAAGCCACAGACCTATCAAACTTTCGTCCTATAGCACTACTATCTCCACTAGCTAAAATCATGGAAAAATGCATACACAAACAACTACTTAACCATCTCCTTCAAAACAACCTACTTGCAAATACTCAACATGGATTTAGACCTTCACATAGTACTACCACTGCTCTACTTTCCTTTTCCAACACCATCAACTGTAATCGTAACAACAACAAACTAACCTCTTCTCTTTTCCTAGACCTGTCAAAAGCCTTCGACATGGTCAACCACACACTTCTACTACACATATTAAAATCCCTTGCTTTGGATACCTCCTCCTTAACCTGGTTCTCTTCTTATCTCGAAAACCGACAACAAGCAGTACTCTGGAAAAATTGTCTATCTTCACTACTACCTATCTCTTTAGGAGTCCCACAAGGATCCATACTAGGCCCACTCTTATTCTCTATCTTTATTAATGACCTCCAAGCATCTATCCAAAACACTACATGTATACAATATGCAGATGATTCCACCATTATTTGCACAGCCTCCACTCAATCTGAACTCCACTCACTTACACAAGCTACCTTTTCTATCGTCGAACACTGGTTCTCAAAAAGATGTCTTCTCCTCAATCCCAAGAAAACAAAACTACTTCTTTTCTCACCTACACACAAATCTACACAACTTAACTTTTCTATTACTGCAGGTGATAACTCCCTCATCTCCCCAGACTTATCAACTAAACTACTTGGTGTTACTATTGATAATAATCTAAGCTATGATTACCATATCAACAACACCATAAAAGCAGTTAATAAAAATTGGCTCACTATACAGAATCAAACCCTACCTAACACCTGAAGCACGGACCACCTTAGCACAAACACATCTCATCTCGACCCTATTGTATGCCTCCTCTATTTACACTAACCTCTCAAAAGTAACCTGAAGAAACTTACGACATCCTACCACAATATAGCTCGCTTTGCCACAGCATCCCAGTACAGAACACACCACTGTCTAAACTTAAAACACCTACACTGGTTGGAACTTCCCAACAAGATTATATATCAACAACTCCTAATAACACATAACATATTATATCAACCATCTAAAACACCTGCTCTCACTAATCTTCTGAGCCCTTATAATAACCTGAAACAACTACGTTCTGCAGAAAAGCTTCAAGTCAAAACAACTCGAATCACCAATTCTGCAGGTAACTGCCTTTTTCCCAATGCAGTAGGCAAAATATGGAATAACCTCCCATCACACATTACCTCTATAGGCTCCTTTGATCTTTTTAAAAAACAACTCCTTGCACATCTTAAAAACTTCTGGCTCTGCTCTTGTACCAATCCTGACTGAGAAACCTGATACCTTCTACTATCATTCTTCCTTACTTCTCAACTGCAATCCTTCTCTGTGTTCTCAAACATCCTAATGACTTTACAGTTTCTACTGTTCTCAAAAAAAAAAAAAAAAAAAAAAAATAATGATCTGAATGGAGTGTAGTTCTAGATATAATTAATGTCTCTTGCAATACGTAAATAGTATTTTATGTGTTCTATTTTTCTTGATCTAGACTAATAACTATCCATGGTAACTTAATATCTGTTAAAGGAACTCATAGTTAATCTTCAATTTTGTATAACCTTTGTTTTAATTCTGTGGAGCTTTTCTCCCCGGGCCTCCACTGAAAATGGAAATTATCCAGCTGGACTAGCCCGGTCAACAAATGTAAAATAAAATAAAAATAAATAAATAAATAAATTTTATACAACAAATCCAAAGCCTGGTGAAACTTTTGCAACATATATAACTGACTTTAGGAATAAGTTTAAAATGTTCAGATTTGGTAACTTAAGGGATGAGTTGATAAAGGACAGACTTGTTTGTGGTATTAAAGATGATGCTGTGAGAAAGATTTTGCTTTGTGACAGTGATTTAACTTTGAATAAGGCAATTGAGATTTGTCAGATATATAAGCTAACAGTAAAGCACACAAATATGCTTACAAATGAGAATAGCTCTAGTAGCCACAGTGATTAAGCTCATGTTGATAGTATGCAGCACGTTGTTAAAAGAAACAGGTGCAAGCACATGGCAGCAACTGTAGCCCCTGCAGTACTCACTTGTCAATCCCAAAACTTTCCAAAAAATTCCAGAGTTTGCACAGCCAAAGTAAGGCATAAGAGTGAGTCAGCAAACTCAAAGCATGGGCCCCAACCTAGTTTTATTGCCAACTGTCATAATTGTGGTGGAAATCATGAATCTAAAAAGGAAAAATAGTCAGCAAAGCCACAAATGCAATAGGTGGAATTATTGAAAAAGGTTTTATAAATCCAAAGGCCAACATTATTTTATTAAGAGGGAACATTTTAAGAAACGAGTTGATCAATTAGAAAGCTGCAACCCTACTCTTTACATTGCTGGTGTGTCAGTGCTTCATAAAATGGTAAATGCAGTAGATCTAAGGGCAAAGAATGAAGTATTTTGTACTGTTTGGATAAATGGCAAACCCCTAGAGCTCAAAGTTGACAATGGTTCCAAGTGCAATGTTATGTCAGCAGAAACATTTGGTATTGCTAATGTGTCATGGTGAAAAGCTTGATTGGGAAAGGTGTGCAAAGCTTGTTGCTTATTCAAATCGAAGGCTCAGTAATGCTTTCATGTTACTCTAATGGAAGAAGCTATGTTTTGTTATTCTTTGTGGTCAAGAGGCACGTCCAGTCATTATTAGGGCTCAGAGGCAGTTTGAAAATGGGACTGCTTTTATTTAATAAGGAAGTCAAGCAAGTCAGCTTGAAAGACCACTATTCTAATTTCGCCCAGTACTTTTATTTCTACATATACTGATCTTTTCAAAGACAAATTAGGGAACCTTTCAGTTATGTACTCATGAAGATAGATCCAGATGTCAGTCCAGTTATCAGGCCAGCTCAAAAATTTCAAGTAGCCACGCAGGACAGAGTCAAAGCCAAGTTAGATAAAATGCTGTGACAAATTGTGATTTGTCCAGTGGTAACACCAAATGAATTGGTATCTTCCATGGTGGCAGCTCATAAGAAGAGCTCAGATGACATCAGAATGTGTATTGATCCACAAGATTTGAACAAAGCACTAAAAAGAACTTACTATCCAATGCGCACAGTCAAAGAAGTAGCAGCCTTGTTGCCAAATGCCACTGTTTGTTCTGTCTTAGATGTGAAGAGTTCATTTTGGCAAATTCAGTTTGACAAAAGATCCTCATTGCTCACTACAATCAGTACTCTGTTTGGGAGGTACAGATTTTTGTGAATGCCACTTGGAATAAATTCTGCAAGTGAAGTCTTTCAGCATGCATTGGAGCAAATCTTTTCTGGGTATCATTGTGCCATTATAGTAGACAACATACTAGTAGGAGGTAATGGTAAAGCTGAGAATGACAGAAATCTCAGAAAAGTTCTGGAAAGGGCATGTCAAGTGAATCTTAAGCTCAATCCACACAAATGCAAATTCAGGCTACAAGAAGTTACTTATGTTGGTCATTTATTTACTAGTTCAGGCCTATTACCAGACCCTACGAAGCAGACAGTCTCGAGATACCAGCTCCAGGCAATGTTCAAGCCCTGCAATGTGTTCTTAGCATGGTTCACGATCTAGGCAAGTTCATTCCAGACTTAAGCCAAGTTTCAGCACCACTAAGAGAGCTGACACATAAAGAAGTATCATTGTCTTGGATGGAGCAACACCAAACAGCATTTGTTGTCCTGAAAAGTGAATTGCTCGTCCAGCAACTCTCAGATACTATGATATTCACAAGGCAATTACACTTTCATGTGATGCTTCAAAATTTGGTCATGGTGCAGTCATTCTACAAGAGGATCAACATGTTCCCTATACATCGAAAACTCTTATCCCAGCTGAGATGCAGTATGCCCAGATCGAGAAAGAGCTTTCGGCAATTGTGTTTGCATGTTTGAAGTTCCACAATTATGTTTATGGTAGATTTATTCAGATTGAAACAGACCACTAACCTTTAGTCACTATCTTGAGAAAGCCTATGCAGTCAGCTCCAGCCAGACTGCAATGTATGATGCTGAGATTGCAAAAGTATATTTTCACTCGTCTACAAAAAAGGCAAACTTCTTTATCTTGCTGATACATTATCCAGATCACCCAGAAACATCACAGAACAGCATGAGAATGAGAACCTTGATTTTGAAATCATGGAAATGAGAACTTTTTCTTACACATTTTGATGAGCTGAGAGATCACACAGCCACAGATCTAGTTTTACAAAAGCTCAACCACTTTATCAATCAAAAACCTGCAACTTATTTTTCTTTTGTTTTATGGTTCTCAAGTTGTTTTATTAAAAGGATTTTAGCTCCATGGTGGTCCTCTGTGGATATTTTGTTTGCTGTACTTTTATCAATCAAGAATGATCATCAAAGCAATCTAGCTTACCTCAAAAAGTGCATCCTTATTTTCCATACAGAGATGAGATTTTGTCTGACAATGGTATCATTATGAAAGGTCCGAAAGTAATAATTCCAAAGTCCTTGCAACAAGAGTACATTACTATCGTGCACTGTGATCACTCAGGAACTGATTCTACCAAAAGAAGGGTGAAGAGACTAGTATTCTGGCCTTCTATGTCACAAGTCATTGAGAGAGCACCTTCATTTTATTCTGTGTGTAATAGTACAAAGCCACATCAACAGAAGAAACCACTTCAGCTAAACCAGATTGCTAAACTACCTTGTTCGACAGTAGCCACTGACATCTTCAAGTGGAATGGTCAACATTAATTGGTGTTAGTAGATTCTTACTCCAATTGGTTACAGATTGACCTATTCCCTAACCTAGCTTCCAGTACTGTCATTACTAAGATGAGGCGTCATTTTGTAATACATGGTAGTCAACACACAGTTATTTCTGACAATGGCACACAGTTTACAAGCTAACAGTTTAAAAGATTTGCTGAAGAATGTGACTTTACTCATGTCACAAGTAGCAGTGAGTATGCGCAGTCAATTGGTTTGGCAGACAGTACAGTTCAAAGTCAAAACAGTTACTAGAGAAAAGTCAAAATGAGATAATAGTGATGTTTTCCTGAATCTCTTCAATCTCAGAAATGTTCCTTGTGATAAACATCATGGTTCACCTGCTCAGAACCTTCTGTCAAGACAAACCAGAACCACATTACCAATCAGTAGTCAATTGTTGATTACATGTATCAAGAACAATAGGTCAGTGAAAACCAATCTGTTGAAGAAGCATTAAACTCAGAAGTCCTACTATGATAAGACCAGCAAACCACTCAATCCATTATGAGAAGGAGAAGTGGTAAGGATACAGATGTCCAGAGGTTATGATCGAATTGGTGCCGTAAAGAGTATTTGCCCAGAGCTGAGATCATACATTGTGTAATCACAAGGAGGAGACTTTAGGTAGAATCAGAAGCATTTAATACTGGTGTCCAAGCCTATACCACAGCACATTGCCTGTGAGAAACACTCTTTATCATAGAGGGAGTTGTCCATTGTTCCAATTCCAGAGGAAGTTCCAGAGAACATTCCCATTCTTGTGATGAATCCAGAAGTTCCTGATTTGAGTTATTCATCAAAGACTGCCCCTGTTGTTAAATTTAGTCCAGATCATTATGTTAAAAGATTTGGTCAAATCTCTAAACCATGTAACAGATACAAGGCAACTTAGACATGATTATTGCGTTTTGTTTCTAATATTTATAGTAATGCATGTCTAACTCTGATATTGTTTTTACAAAGGGCAATCTTTTTAAGAGGAAGGATGTAAATCAATGTGTGTATGTACCTTTAAGAAGCTATCCAAGGGCTTGCACAAGTGTATAAATACTTAAATATTCTGCACATGCGAGCCTGACTGCCATTTTGTAGTAAGCTGTTGAGATGTAAGCATGTATGTGTATGTATGTAAGGTCTGTCTGTTAACCAGTTCATTTATATTTTATGAAGCTGCTATCCATCCTGATGTGTTTTCTAAATGAAATAATCCACCTGCTTGTCATCTATGATAGAGAAGGAGGAGCGACACTTCCTATTTCAAAAACTGCCTTCCTCTCTGTTTGGCACTGTTGCTCTGTGCTTAATGTCATGCAAACTCGATTGGCATGGTTGTTCATGTATATGCACTAGCATTAAATGCAATAACATGAATTGGTGGGAAAACACTCTTAAATGTTGCTATTTGCCCTGAGGGGACATGTGTAGAGGTAGAAGGGAAAGTGCCCAACTTAGAGCTCAAAGGTGGAATGTTGAGGAGTCCAGAATTTTTATTGGACTCCTTGTAAAGCACCACAGCCAAAGGCTGCTGCAAGGGATTATACCCTGTCTCAGTACACATGTAAAGCTTGGAATAAGTTGGCAAAGGCTGTCAACAGTGCGACTGATATTCCATGCACTGCAGAATAGTGCAGGCACCATTTAATGACCTCAAAAGGTGCAAGCAGACTACACTCAACCAGTGAATGGCTGAGTTTAGGACTGCTGACACCCCGCAGTTCTGTAAGTATACAGATAAAGAAAATTTAAATTGGATAGAACCCTGCATACAGGCAAGACTGGTATGTGTAATGCTCTTCTCTTTTTCTCAACTTTTCATTCTAGAGCCAAACAAGAGATAACAGAGAACAGGGAAGCCCATGCTGAGCATTTAGAAAGACTGGGGGAAGCAAGGCATATGTATGCAGCACAAGATAACTATTATTTTGTCTGAAGTATTGCTCTTCTATACAGTAGTAGCAAATTAAGCATGCATATCTTAACTGTAAAATCAAGCATGCATGCTTCAATCTGTAGCATAAGCCAACTGTAGGAGTCAATTGTAATACTGTAGTCAGACATTGTGTGTTCAAATTCCACAACTATGAAATATCTAGTAAAATCATTTAAAATATTACATAATGATTTCAACAGACGTGGCATACATGCCATGCTGCTAACGTAATCTGCATTATTTGATCAAGCATATGTGCAGTGTATGCATATTTTAAGAATTACTTGGAGCAATCATCATTTATAGTTTGTAATTGTTAAAAAGTATACTTAAATGTAAAAGTAGAAATAAACTCTTTATATTTTACTAATTTATTGTATGTCACATATGATGGTACTAATAAGCTCTTTTTTATTTTTATATGTGTTGTCACAACATTTTGATGTCATCAGTTTCTGGAAAATCACAAAATGCTTTACAGCACAGGGAGGTAGGCTGTAAAAAGTATTTGCCCAGAGCTGAGATCATACATTGTGTAATCACAAGGAGGAGACTTTAGGTAGAATCAGAAGCATTTAATACTGGTGTCCAAGCCTATACCACAGCACATTGCCTGTGAGAAACACTCTTTATCATAGAGGGAGTTGTCCATTGTTCCAATTCCAGAGGAAGTTCCAGAGAACATTCCCATTCTTGTGATGTATCCAGAAGTTCCTGATTTGAGTTATTCATCAAAGACTGCCCCTGTTGCTAAATTTAGTCCAGATCATTATGTTAAAAGATTTGGTCAAATCTCTAAACCATGTAACAGATGCAAGGCAACTTAGACATGATTATTGCGTTTTGTTTCTAATATTTATAGTAATGCATGTCTAACTCTGATATTGTTTTTACAAAGGGCAATCTTTTTAAGAGGAAGGATGTAAATCAATGTGTGTATGTACCTTTAAGAAGCTATCCAAGGGCTTGCACAAGTGTATAAATACTTAAATATTCTGCACATGCGAGCCTGACTGCCATTTTGTAGTAAGCTGTTGAGATGTAAGCATGTATGTGTATGTATGTAAGGTCTGTCTGTTAACCAGTTCATTTATATTTTATGAAGCTGCTATCCATCCTGATGTGTTTTCTAAATGAAATAATCCACCTGCTTGTCATCTATGATAGAGAAGGAGGAGCAACACTTCCTATTTCAAAAACTGCCTTCCTCTCTGTTTGGCACTGTTGCTCTGTGCTTAATGTCATGCAAACTCGGTTGGCATGGTTGTTCATGTATATGCACTAGCATTAAATGCAATAACATGAATTGGTGGGAAAACACTCTTAAATGTTGCTATTTGCCCTGAGGGGACATGTGTAGAGGTAGAAGGGAAAGTGCCCAACTTAGAGCTCAAAGGTGGAGTGTTGAGGAGTCCAGAATTTTTATTGGACTCCTTGTAAAGCACCACAGCCAAAGGCTGCTGCAAGGGATTATACCCTGTCCCAGTACACATGTAAAGCTTGGAATAAGTTGGCAAAGGCTGTCAACAGTGCGACTGATATTCCATGCACTGGAGAATAGTGCAGGCACCATTTAATGACCTCAAAAGGTGCAAGCAGACAACACTCAACCAGTGAATGGCTGAGTTTAGGACTGCTGACACCCCGCAGTTCTGTAAGTATACAGATAAAGAAAATTTAAATTGGATAGAACCCCGCATACAGGCAAGACTGGTATGTGTAATGCTCTTCTCTTTTTCTCAACTTTTCATTCTAGAGTCAAACAAGAGATAACAGAGAACAGGGAAGCCCATGCTGAGCATTTAGAAAGACTGGGGGAAGCAAGGCATATGTATGCAGCACAAGATAACTATTATTTTGTCTGAAGTATTGCTCTTCTATACAGTAGTAGCAAATTAAGCATGCATATCTTAACTGTAAAATCAAGCATGCATGCTTCAATCTGTAGCATAAGCCAACTGTAGGAGTCAATTGTAATACTGTAGTCAGACATTGTGTGTTCAAATTCCACAACTATGAAATATCTAGTAAAATCATTTAAAATATTACATAATGATTTCAACAGACGTGGCATACATGCCATGCTGCTAACGTAATCTGCATTATTTGATCAAGCATATGTGCAGTGTATGCATATTTTAAGAATTACTTGGAGCAATCATCATTTATAGTTTGTAATTGTTAAAAAGTATACTTAAATGTAAAAGTAGAAATAAACTCTTTATATTTTACTAATTTATTGTATGTCACATATGATGGTACTAATAAGCTCTTTTTTATTTTTATATGTGTTGTCACAACATTTTGATGTCATCAGTTTCTGGAAAATCACAAAATGCTTTACAGCACAGGGAGGTAGGCCAGCAACTCTGACTCAGCCTGACCTCCCCCTCCACTGGCACCTGTACTGATGCCCAGCACATTTGGGACACAACTGCCTTTGCTGCCCCTGCACTACCTGGGCCCTACACATTATGTAGCATTAACATGGCAGCTGGAGCAGTGGTACCCTCCAGGAGTACTGGCAGAGGTGAGGATTATTCTACCCAGCAGGAGATGCCAGGCTTGGTGCACGAGATTGTGGAAAACATCATTGGCGCATGCCAGCATCAGATGGAGAGGATGCTTTCTATTATGGTGAATAAACAAAGACATCAGGCAATCCAACAGCCAGTGGAGTAAGAGGACAGTGGTGAAAGATCTGCAGATGAGGACAAGATACTCACTGTCTCCACATTTGACAGGCGTGGGCATCAAATGACCCCTCCCTCTCCTCAATTATGGTGTCTCCCAACCTGTTGTGCCCCTCACCATCCCTGTGTCTTGTCTTGTTTGTCCTGTTTGCATCCGCTTCCTCACCTACCTGACTTACTTGACCCTGACATACCTAGGCCCCTTACCCAACATTCCTCTCTTACTGAAATAAAACCCAAAAAAAGGGCACCTGTCCCACAAAAAATATTGTCCGATACACAGCTCTGCACTTTGCATGTGTCTTTTTGACACACTTAATTTGGTTTAATTGGCTATGCAACATAAATCCCTCTTTGCTGATGTGTCTTTCCAAATTCAGCCAATATTCTATACATATTTTCATCTGACACTGTTGAAGAAGTAGATAGCTATGGTTCTTTACTACCTTCTTCCTGCACATTCCTATATTGCTTTCCCTTTGTTCTTCTCCCTACTTGCCCCCCATTTCACCACTTTCCTATCTACTCCATTTTAACACCTTTAATCTGGCCAAAAATAGAATCACACACTACATGCATAAGTAAAAAATTCCTAATGAAGATCTTCACTTTTTGTCCTCTGTGTTTGCACAGAGTTTTGCATCACATACTAATGTCAAGTGATGGTTAATGGTTGTTCATGTCCTGTGGCATGGTATGGTTACTTCCACAGAATGCTGCTTAAACCTCATGTGCTAAGGAAACACACAGTTACAGTATATTAAATAATTATTTCATGAAGATGTATTTAAAAGTAGTAGATACAGCTGCATTCAAACCCTGTATTATCTGGGCTCAAAAAGCAATATCTCAATGTACTTACACCTCCTGCCACAGAGACAGCAAAGAATGAGGGGTGTTTCTTACACTCAGTACTATCCAAAGTGCTAACTGTTGCACCTCTCTGCTTCCTGTATTTGTATGGAGGACAAAAAAACAATAAAAATCTCGTAATTTTATCAATGAAGCAGAGTATTACATTTGCTAATCTCTCAACTAATGCAAATGGTGAAAACAACAGAAATACATATTTTAGGTTAGACAATTTATGACACAACATTTCTGATATGAACTATTTATGTACATCATAGTATCTGTTAGATGTACCTACCATAGCCAGTATGGATAAGTACTTGTCAAGTTCAAGTAAGAGTCTTTAAGTGTGTATCTCGCATGTCCAAACACTTTGCCATTGATCAAGCAAATCAGCTGCTCAGCAGTGCACTATGGAAAGTGCACATTATCGTTTATTTATGTTTACTGCACAGTTAGTCTTCTTGCCATAAAAGTACATGTAAAAACACAACCAAAGTAAAGTCAATTTTTAAGGAAAGAACATATATTTGCACTGTAGTCATGTGTTAACTGCACCCTTGCACTTGAAACTTGCTCTCTCAGTACATGTCCCAAATGTATTAAGTACACTGCTGAAATAAATTAAAAAAAATGCTTTCTTATATACCATGTACATATTTATACTGACAATACAAATTCAGATTTTCCAGTACTTGTAGTAATGTGGACAGCTTTATGCATATAGTCTGTAAAGCTGTCTCTTAAAGTATACCTGCATACTGGAAACACAACAGCAAATACTACACTTAGTACACTCATCAATTTGGTAACATGCTGAGTTTTAAGATTTTGACAGTCATATATGGCTAGCCATCCATTTCATACAGGCCTCCCAACATATGTCCACAAACATCCAATAATGATCTAATCCACTATAAATTGTCCAACAGCATTGCAACAGTCAGGCTTGTGCTGTGGTGCTTGCTTCATGTATTGAGTTCTGAAGCTGATGCACCTAGTTAAATAAAGATTCTAATCTCACTGCAGTGAACTTATGTGTATGTTTAGTCAGAAGAGTTTAACTGTATGTTCTTTAGTCATCAGGACAATTCAATGGCATGCATACATTTTGACAGCTGTACATTCCAATACATCAATTTAATTCAGGCCTCACAACATCCTGTCTCAAACATCCAGTGATATCATCCATTATAAATTATCCTATATCAGTATAAAAGTGAAATGTGTGTAGGGGCGGAGCCAAAATGCTCTACTGAAAGCAGCATATTTTCAGAGCTCTCTTAAACTATTAAAAAAAACAGGAAAATAATTATTCTTTCTTAACAAAACTTATCAGATTTCACTGACAATATTTCACTGACAATAACCTAATACTTAGAACCTGTGAGTTTGGTGAAAATGTATAGATATTTTCCTGTCAAATTATACTGAAGACTTTTATACCTTGAAAAAATGAGCAGCACTAAAACTTACACTCTGAAACTTCTCTGAAGAAGGAACTGCAGCTGGTATCTACCGCTTTACAGGAACTGCCTCTGAAAATGGATAACTTCAAAGAAAACCGAGAAAATCTCAAAGAAAGTTGCCAGAAGCAAGCAGATGCCCCTAAAGAAATTATCCAACAACATTAGTTAAAAATAATTGACATAGAGATATCCTTAACTGACATAGATGTGTGATTAACAGAATATGAAACTCAAACTGAATTTCTTCTCAAGCAAAATACCTGGCTATTCAAAAACAGATGATTTGGAAAACAGGGAAAGAAGGACATATTAGAAATGTTGGATTACTCAAAAAAAATGAAGATGAGGATATTATCTCATTTTTAAATACTTGGATACCAGAAATTTTAAACTTACAGGAAGTTTCTCATATGAAATTGAAAGATCACATAGAGCAATAGGGAAGCCAATACCAACATCACCTTCATTACCTTCCAGATCAATTGTAATAAAATTCATGTCTAATTTAGACAAAGAACTACTGCTCAGAACTGCCTGGAGAAAAAGTCCCTGGAAGTACAAGCAGAGCCAGATTAGATTTGACAATGACTATTCCACCAGAATGCTTGGTTTGAGGAAGACATGCCGGCCACTTATAAAACTACTCAAGCAGAATAACATCAACGCACAACTAACCTATCCAGCAAAAATTAAAATCACTCTGGCTAATGAAGTGAGAATTTTAACAAAATAGAAGAAGCTTCCATTTTCATCCACAAAAAAGCATAATAACTATACTAAAGGAAATGGACTGCACTACTTCTTCTTTAAAAAGATCCCCAGAAAAGAATACTTGGTTGGATGTTAAAAAGAAGAAACAAAAGACAGCCTCCACTGCAGCTAATAATGTCAATTCTCTCAAAGTATGAACTTCTAAATGACTTATGTATTAATTATTATGTCATAATCTATTGCATTTAATTCTACTTGATCTAATAATCATTAACAAATATCAAGGTTCAAGCCTATTATTAGCAACATGATGGACAGATGCATTCATCCTATTACTTACTATTGGAAACAGGTATTTAACATTTAAAATGTCTAAATAACTTGTTAATAGTTAATATTAACCCCTAAATGCTGAAAAAAAACATTTTCAATAATGTTCATATCCATGCTATCTGACATAAATAACAGCAACTCTGCAAGATTTATAAACAAACAACAAAGTTTTATTTAAACAGTTTTAAATGAGTGTGTGTGTGTGTGTGTGTGTGTGTGTGTGTGTGTGTGTGTGTGTGTGTGTGTGTGTGCATGTGCATGTGTGTTTGTGTGTGTGTGTGTGTTTGTGTTTTATGTTAGTAAAGGTTCCTTTATATTTAACCAAGTACTGCCATAAGAAGCAACATCTATCATGATGATTAGCATAATGCTTGTTCTCATTGTGTTTAATTTGTCACTTTTATAAAATATCTAGTTTATTATTTGATCCCTTTAGAGAATTTAAAATGTGGTAATCATACAAATAGAAATCTATTATATGTAATCAGAATGCTGGAAAGGGGAAAGGAAAATATTCCTATACACCAAACTACTAACCTGCAATTTAAACATTAAGTTGCTGTTCTACTGCTTAAAATATGTTTCCTAAGAAAATAGAAGTAATTATTATACTGTTTTTGTGTTTTAAGAACTGATAACTATAAATATAGGGCGTTTTACTTTATTCAGCTTCATTTACTTAATACACTTCATTTTCAACCTTTTTTTCTTTCCTTTTCACTCAAAATCAAAAGATTCTATTTCTAGCTAAGAGGCAAAGCTTTTTACATACCTCATGAGTGCCTACAAGCTCCTGTTCCACTGCTTAGTAGTTCAGGCTGAGGCCTCTTTCACTGTTTTGAAAGGAAATAAGGGGACATTTTTTAGAAGATGTACATACCACGCGCACAATTAATATTTTGGCCCCCCTATGAAGTAAATATCATCTAGATGCATGGGAAACACTAATAGAAGTAAATTTAATCACTATAAACCATTTATTGCTAGACTGTATAAAAGAAAACTAATTTAATACACTACAAGCAGCAGAAACTTGAGATTTACTTAAAATAAACAGAGAAACACAGCATATAAGTAAGTACTTTATGCAATTACTCTATGATTATCTGCATTTAAAGAAACAGTACTTTAAAATCTGACTTTTTTATTTAATGGATTCAGTTATGCATTTTACTGAATTATAATAACTATATTGTGGAATGTTCTCTATTATACTTTATAGTGATGTATACAGGAATTCCCGTACTTAATTAAAATGAACAGTAACATGTACTACATAGAAAATGTCTTGGAGTAACTAGATGTGTGTAGTTTTAAGTTGTAAGTTAGACTGCATTATTAAACTGCCAGTCTGACACCTATTTCAGTATATCTGATATGAATGACAAGGGTAATCATTGTATTCTTTGGTCAAAGTTTGCAAAATGCATGTTTCTAGAAGGTTGCACCTTGTTCTAATTTTTTTTTTTTTGCAGTAAGTCATACCATAGTTCACATCAAGTTAATATAAGCAACGGAATATATATATATATATATATATATATAATCATTTTTTCAAATTATCTATTCTTAAACATTTTGTTAATTGACTTATTATCATAAGCATTTCAGTAAGGATGATCAGTGGTTGCTTCTGGTTTACTTGGTTGTTTTAAGTTTGTCTGATCATAACTAACAGGATAGTTGGGTAAAGCTGTCTGTTGATAACTTAATAGATTTTTTTAAGGGAGTAAATATTCATTTTATGCTTTCCTTGAGCAAAATATAGAACTCATTTAATCATAACATGAGATGATAGCAACATATATTGTAAATAACCTCAGTTACTATCTTTCTCCTTTGAGTTTAATCAGGACAGTTGCCCTATACTTCATGGCATTATTATAAAAGACAGGTTCATCCTAAACCTAATTACTGAACTTCTAATTTGCCTTGCTCACCATGGACGCTTCACATGGATATATGCAACAATACTAAATTGTAGTATACTATCGTTTTGTTTGCTATTACTTATGATAAAATTACTACCTAATTGTTTCAGCCTGTTAATTAAAAATTTAAGTAAAACTGACAACAAAAACTGATAAGACAGTAAGCTAATGGCAATATAGCGATACCGCCCTATGGAAATATAGGCTTTATGTATGTAGGAAAACTGACTAGAACTACTTATTGAATAAGAAAGATCAGAAAAGTTTTGATAGTTAGAAACACATACTTATGAAAGGGCCAATGTCTAGGTTTCCTTGCTGCACTGAAAAATAATAACTGTCAATACTGTTAGGTAATAGTCAAAAGTTAGCTAATGTTGAAAGTTCTGAGTTTATGGGAATTATTAATTCTGCTGTACTTGTGTTAGGAAATATTAAAACTAAGTTGTTTTATGGTAATATATTTTTATAAACAAAGATGTTTATTATTATTATATTCCGCGGTGGTGCAACAGTAGCATTGTTGCCTCACAGCAAGAGGTTCTCCTGTTCGATTCTCAGCTGGCATGCGGGGAGTGCCTTCTGTGTGGAATCTGCATGTCCTCCCTGTGGTTGGGTGGGCATTCGAAAGACATGCGTAAATGGGCGTGCCTTCATTGAAGGTTGGACGTCGAGCTGACACCTCGGCATTCGTGAAAAATCTACTGCCAATTATTAGCAGACAGGAGTTCCGATGTGGCGACCCCTAACCGGGAAAAGCTGAAAGACAAAACAACAACAATATTATTATTATTAATATTATTATTATTATTATTATTATTATTATGTTCTCATTCACTATTGAATACCTTAGACAAAACAATAGGTCTGTAAGTTAGCTGTACATCTGTTCCTTCTAGAGTAACACATAAGAAGGAAAATGCTTAGGTCTCTTGTAATGATCTATAAATACAAGTTATAATTTTGTCAAAAGGCTAGTCATAAGACAGAACTAGTGACATATTCCAATCATAAGTTTTGGAAAGGCTTGCTTTAGAGCTATATTTGATTGGAAGAAATATCTGACTACTAGAATATCAGTTACTTATAAAGTATATATATATATATATAAAGATTTGTAATGACATTCAGTTTGTTTTAATAACAAATTCAAGTTTAGAGTAGTGAATTTTATAACTTAAGTATATTTAAGAACTGATTGTTCTAATTATTTGTGCGCTATCTCATCTTACAGAAAATGTGTTTAAAAGTCTAATGTTAATTCTTATTTAGAGTTCAGTAGGGAGTGTGTTTATTTTCTGTGAGGAAAGAAAGTTAGTCCAATGGATCAATGTTTATCTATTGAACTAGGAATGCTATTCATTCCATGGTTGCAATGGAAATTTATTAGTCTTAGATTTACTATGATTTATAATATATTTTTCAAAATGTATTTTTTCTAGGCCTATTTTAGCACTCGCTAAGTATTTGAAAGTAAAAGAAACTGGTTTGAAAATCACATCTGCATATATTAATATCTGCCTGATATATGATTTGAAAGAGAGATATTGGATGATGAGGAAAAGATACTTATATTCAACCTACAATGTCATCCAAAATCTCATATGGGTTTATCACTTTTATCTTTAAACATTAATGGATTGAACAACCCAAGAAAGAGATCAAACTTAATTAGATATTTAAAATTGAATAAAGCTCAAGTGATCTTTCTCCAAGAGACGCATTTCAACAATAAAGATAGTAATATATGGAACCCAAATGATTATTCAATTTGAACCCATTCCTCTTATACATCTATGACAATACTTTGGAAAATATATATTGTTAACTCACAAATCATTCATAAATATGAAGATAAAGAAGGCCTTATATATATATATATATATATATATATATATATATATATATATATATATATATATATATATATATATATATAAACAATTAAAAGTCCCAACGCTGTGGCTGAATCCCTCCAAAACTATAAATAGAAACCAAACTCGAATGGAAGGAGTAAGTTCACGTAACTGTAATTTCTCAAAACAGTACAAAGTCCAAATATAAATTCCAATGAAATCCAATCTTTATTGAATGAAAACACAAACGTAAGCGCTTTCGCGGTTCACAACTCCGCTTCTTCAGATGTAACACATGCATCTCAAAACTAAGCACTTATATGCTGTAGCCTATTGTCCAATTACAAAATAATTAATTAATCAATTATTTAGCTAAACTTATTAAAAGGAAAGCAACTTTAACAAGAATATAGCTCTAACAAAAATATATATATTTATATGTATAAATATATATGAATATGTATAAATATCATACACCGATTAAAACAATTAAAACAATTAAAACAATTAAAACAATGATTAAAACAATTAACGTCTACACGCAAGGTCTGAAGAGATGGAACATGGTGAGGCAGATGCCCAAATTGGAGAAAATAGAAGAACAAGGGATGGTGATATGCTGTCTCCGCGACCATCTGTATTGGTGTATTCAGCACCTATGGATACTCCCTTTGAGGCACAACAGATGAAAGATGATGAACAATTGGCTCATCACAACAGCGATGTAAGGTGAAAAATCCAGTTAGACAAAATGCAGATTCAGAATTTTCCCATTGTGCCACTACCCATTCGAACAGGAAGAAAAAATTCCATGGACCTGGATGGTGTAAGAGGACAGAAACGCGAGGAAGCACCAAATTTGCAACAGGTGCGTACATTGAAGAAAATGTGGAACCAGGGAACTTAGTATGGAATATTTCGAATTATGTGCTGACGCAAGATGAAATTAAACTTTTAAACAAAGGTATGAGCTTTATACGGGCAAGTAAAATGGACACAAGTGATGCTGTTTTAGCGGTAAGAATGTTTACACAAAATTTAGCCCTAAAATTATTACATAGTGATGCACCCAGCCAGAATGTCAATTGTTTTAAAAAGAAATGTATGTTTGTACCTCATTTACCAGCTAATTTAGAAGTACTTCTTAGAGCTTTTGAGAATACTATATATAATGATTTTGAAATTACTAATATGACTGATAGTAATTTGAATAGGAATGTAAAGTATGCAATGAAAAAGCTTAAAGCAAATGAAGACATCATTATACGACCTGCAGACAAAGGAGGTCCTATTGTAGTAATGGATTTGGTATATTATTTTACTACCATGTTTGAAATGTTCGAAAGTGATGCTTATGAGGCAGTATCTATAGATATAGTATATGAGATCTATAAATAGATCTATACTACCCTGCATGAATGCAAGACAATGGGACTACTAACCAATGAAATGTTGGAATTTTTCTTAGTCGAATTCCCATTAATACCCAGGTTACATGGGTTACCCAAAATTCATAAGAACCCAATACATCCAGTATTCAGGCCCATAGTAGCAGGTGCAGGCTGGTTAACTGAGCCAATTTCAATATATTTGGACCATGAGTTAAAAAAAACATCTTATCTAAATATACCTATGTGTTAAGGGATACAGAGCAATTTTTGAAAGATCTGTATGAATTTACTTTAGAGTTTGGTAGCCTTGAAGGAGTACTACTAACTACAATGGATGTAGAAGCACTCTTTACCAGTATCCCTAATGAACAGGGTATAATCATGCTGAAAAAGCTACTGATTGAAGAGAATTTGATGGAACCAATTAAGGCAGATCTCATATGCTTGTTGTTAGAACAGGTATTAGAACATAATGTGTTCCTTTTCCAAGATAAATGCTTTAGACAAAAAAGGGAGTAGCGATGGGCACAAGTTGCGCAAATACATATGCCAATCTTGTGATGGTAGCATGGGAGAAAACTGTTATGTTAGAACATCCCAAAGTAATATTTTACAGATGCTTTGTAGATGACCTTTTCCTTATTTGGAATGGCAGTGACAAAACACTTGCATCGTTCTTTAATTATGTTAACTCTACCAATGCTTTCCTAAAATTCACTGTGGTATACTCTGATCTAACTATTAATTATTTGGGTGTTACAATCTATAGAGAAGACAATATATGCAAAACGAAAGTGTTTAGAAAATCATGCTATAGACCAGCATTTTTGCATAGAGAGAGTATGCATAACCCAACCATTTTTGGAAATATAATTAAAGGGCAGGCAATGAGGACCTCAAGGATTTGTTGTGAAGATCTGACACTAAAAGAAGAACTAGAAAGGTTGAAGCAAGGGTTTATATCGAGGGGATATGTAGAAGAAGAAATAGATAAGATGTATACACAGGTTAATGAAATGAGGCAAACTAAAGCTAAACCATACTATTCTTCAAGGAATATAAGTCCTCAAAACGGAATGAGCAAACCCACAAGATGGCAATAGTACTCCCTTATTGTAGTAATACAAAAAAGATAAAGGAAGCAATAATGACAAATTGGAATATACTTATGGTAGATGACAAAACTACGAATTTAGTAGGTGATGTTCCACATTTTACATATAGCAATAGGAAATGCCTAAAACAACATTTGTGCTACCGTGGGTTGAATATGGATAGACACCATGAACAGAGGGAAGGATTTGTAGGTACTAAGAAATGTGGGTAATGTGCACAGTGCACTTTTGTAGATGAGTCACGATTCTTTAAGCATCCCGATACTGGTTATTTATGGGAATTAAGGAACAACAGTACATGTAACACTAGGAATGTAGTATATGTCACACATGGTGTAGTGTGCTTTTGCTTTTACGTATGGAAAATGAACAGATCCCTAAGGGAAAGGATTAGGGGCCATATTTATTGCCTTGGGAGGAAGCAGGAATATAGTGCTATAACAAAACATACACTAACCATGGGGAATGATCACACATTTCTATTTCAGGTATTACATATTCAACAAGAGAACATTCAGTTGGGTGACATTACTAATAAAACAGAGTTGTCCAAGGTAAAATGGATTCTTAGACTGGGTGCGCATAGAGGGCGAGGTCTAAACAATAGCATATCACCTAAGCCATTACTCAAAGCTAGGGCCCTTAGCTAAACAAATGAATCTAATATAATATTAATTTATGAACAACTATGCACATATATTTACATTGAAAACTACAGATTATTAAGCATGTATTATATTATTTAGTTAATATATATTTTTATTCCACAACAGATTTTAGTTAGTTTAAAGCTTGTATATAGTATTCATAGAACAAGGTCTCTATGTTTTATTTGTATCATTAATGAATGTTCATTTTTCTTTTCTTTTTCACATTTCATGTCCATTTTATTTTTATATAATGTTGAAGAATGAATTAATTGTTTTAATCGTTGTATGATATTTATACATATTCATATATATTTATACATATAAATATATATATTTTTGTTAGAGATATATTCTTGTTAAAGTTGCTTTCCTTTTAATAAGTTTAGCGCAATAATTGATTAATTAATTATTTTGTAATTGGACAATAGGCTACACTATATAAGTGCTTAGTTATGAGATGCATGTGTTACGTCTGAAGAAGCGGAGTTGTGATCCGCGAAAGCACTTACGTTTGTGTTTTCATTCAATAAAAGATTGGATTTCATTGGAATTTATATTTGGACTTTGTACTGTTTTGAGAAATTACAGTTACGTGAACTTAATCCTTCCATTTGAGTTTGGTTTCTATGTATGTATATATATATATATATATATATATATATATATATATATATATTTTTTTTTTATTTTACATGTGTTAACCAGGATAGCTCCAAGGTAAGCAGTTACGTTTACACATACAATATATACAGTGGTTACATACTTAATAAGTTATACAGATTCTAAGGTCAGAGGCAATCCCGGCTGTAAGTTCGGGTTAAGTAACACAACTAAGCTAAATTACAATTTTTAGCACCATACTAGAGAAGAGTTAGTCAGGTTTAATACACTGACATTGCCAATTTAGTTTCAAATATTGTTTGAGTCTTTTTCTTAAATTGACTTAGGGTGGTAAGTAAAGTAATATCAGCTGGGAGTGAGTTCCAGGATCTACTTACAGAGTTGGCAAAGAGAGAGTCACCAGCTGAGTTATTAATTTTGATAGTCTGAACTAGCAGTCTATTAGAAGATCGAAGAGGTCTGGGATTATTATAGGGGGTGATAATGTTTTAAGTGCAGGAGTATTGTCCAGATTGTAAAGGATTTTATATGCCATAATCAGTTGGTTATACTGGATCAAGCAGGACAGGTCTAGCCACCCAAGCTGATTTAGATTGATACAGTGGTGTGTCCTACAAAGCAGACCAGTGGAAAATCTGGCAATATGGTTGTAGCTTATAGAGAGTTTGTTAAGGACAGATTTGTTTAAGTTAGAGAGTAAAGGGGATGCATAGAGAAGAGTTAAAAGTAGGTGAGAGTGAACTATGGCAATTCTAGCAGGTGGGGTTAAGAAGGCTTTTATTCTATAAAGTGACCCTAGTTTTTTATTGATGGTTTTAATGGTTTGATTACCATCCAGGCCGAATTTAAGATTGTTATCTATGATAACACCTAGTAGTTTTGTAGAGGTGTCTGGGGAGATTATAGTGCCATTATTGGATTTTATGGTAAAGGTAAATGCAGTAGCCCTATGAACTGGAGAGAAAAGTAGCATTTTTTTTTTTTGGGATTTAAGATCATTCAATGACCAGAAAGTCAGTTTTCTACCATGTTGAAGGTGTTATGGGTAGCTGACCATAGTTCTGTCTGAGATGTGGCCGAGCAGATCAGGGTGGAGTCATCAGCTTATTGAATATAGCTGACTTTTGGGATGACAGTATAACGGGCAATGATGAAAATGGAGAACAGAAGGGGCCCTAGTATAGAACCCTGGGGTGCACCAAGGAAGAAGGGCAGGAGGTTAGTTAATTTGTTTTGCCAAAGGACAGCCTGCTGTCTGCCACTTACATAAGATTAGAACCATTGAAGGGCTTTAGTATCTAGACAGAATGTTTTCGTGGGGTGGATTAGAAGTTGGTGATCAACCATATCAAATGCCTTGGAGAGATCCAAGAAGAGGGCAGATGATATGTTATTATTGTTGCAATTATTGTTTATGGTGTTAGAGAAGGCTAGGAGGGCTGAAGTGGTGCTGTGGTGAGGTCGGAAGCCATGCTAGGAGTCTGCCATAAGATTATTCTGAATTAGGTGGTGCAACAGTTGTCTATAAATACATTTTTACATGATTTTTGCAAGTGGTGATAATATAGCTGTTGGCCAATAATTAGATAGTTCAGTAGAGGTACCTCCTTTGTGAAGTGGGATTGCATAGGATATTTTCCAGATGGTGGGGATTTTGGCTTTTACTATTGTTTGATTGATTAGTATTGCGATGGAGTAAGCAATGGCATCACCTGCTTTTTGTAGATACTCAGCAGGGAGTAAATCAGCAAAGAGTGTAGTTGGTTTTAATTTTTTGATCAAGGTATGGATAAGTAAAGTGGCAACTGGTTGGAAACTGAATGATAGTTGGTTATTAGGGGTGGTGCCCTCAGGGCCAGAGGTGGTAGTTGGCTAGGTAAGGCTTGGATTGTTTCAGTGAAGAATCGATTAAAACTGTCTGAGACTTCTTCTGGTGATTTAATAGTGGTGGCTGCCAGGTTCAGGGTAGAAGTTTGTCCAGAATGTAATTGTTTATTTATACCTGCCCAAAACTTCTGAGGGTTGTTTTGATTTATTTGCTGTTTATTATAGTAGTAGTTTTTTGTCTTGTAAAATGGATTTTTTAGTCTCATTCCCTGATTGCCTATATTTAAAGTGATCTTGGGGGTATTTTGTAGTATTCCATAATGCCCATGCTTTGTTTCTAAGGGTGATTTTTTTATTTGGACTCTTTGGAAAGTCATGGTGCAGGTTTTGCCTTTATTCTTATTGAGCGAACAGGTGCATGAGAGTCAAGGATCTCAAGGAATTTGCTGTTAAAGTAGACAACTGCTTCCTCTAAGGGGAGGTGTTTTAGAATTGACCATTTACATGAGTTTAGTTCCTGTTGGAAATTGGCAAGGTTAAAGTTGGGGGTGACAATTGACAAGTATCCAATAATCAAGTATGCTTTATTTGTGGTTAGGACTACCTATCCTGGTAGGGGTGGTTATGATTTGTGTAAATGCATGCAGGTTAACATGGGTTGTTGGGGATTCTGAGGAACAGGTGTTCCAGTCTATGTTAAAATCTCAGAGTAGTAAGGTTTCTTGGGGGTAGGTGCATGATAGTCAGTGAAGGGTATCTTTGAGTGTAGATATATTATTTCCTGGGGGTATGTACATACAGATGATATAGATACATTTATTTTTATTAATTTGCAATTTGGTAGCAAGAATCTCTGAGTTATTAATTTGAGGTGGTTGTGCAGCTTCAATGGTGATATTTAACACAGATTTATAGAGAACAGCTACCCCACCACCTTCCTGGAAGCACGATCCAGCCTGAGTATGTTTTACCCAGGTGGTAACACTTCATCTGTGGTGTTAGGTTTTATCCAGGTTTCAGATAAACAGAGCATCTCAGGGGAGTGGACAGCCAGGAGTGCATGCAGTTCATGTACCTTGGTGTTTATACTTCTAATGTTGAGGTGTCAGGCCAGGAGTGAATTAGGTGGCCTATTAATTTTAGGTTTATAACTTGGATTGCAAGTAGAGGGGGTAATTTTATCTGGAGTGGATGGCCAGGGTTCGGGTGGATATCACCACCAAGTGTGAGGTTAGGTTGAAACCTAATGACAAATTTCAGGAATTTAGTTATAAGTTTATGGTAGTGTTTAGAAGTGGAGCTAATTTATCTGGAATTGGTATGTTGATAGGGTGAACAGGCTGTGGGGCAGGACAGAGTGGTGTATTACTGGTAAAAGGTGCAAGAGCTTGCAGCTGGGGTGAGGGTGTGGCCTTTTGAGTACTGAAATCCTGTGAGAAACTGGTTTTCATACAAGGCAAGGAGGTATGGGGCAAGCAAAAGGGGTAGTAAAGAGGAGTATATCATTATGTGTGGTGGAGCATACGTGTTAAAGGAACTGTATTACTTGGGTGGTATTACACCAGAAGATAAGTGGTAGCACTTGAGGTAATGGAGTAAGGGTGGGAGAAATTATGACAGATGGAGGCTGATAGGTTCTAGTAACAGGGGGTGTGGCTTTATGGCTATAAATCTAATGGTACTGGGGCGGGTGGGAATTGGGGGCAGGGTGGAGCACAGAACGAGCCTGAGCGCAATGAGGTCAAGCGGAGTGGGGCTTAGCCAGAGTACAAGGTTTCTTAAGGTTTCTTAGTGCCGTAAGGTAAGTAAATAGGGAGTTAAAGCTCTTTGTTTTACTAGCTGTAGTTTACTATAATTTTTAGGGTAGCTGCTGTAGCGTAATATAATTTTTAGGGTTGTAAGGTTATAAACACTGTCATTAGAGGGTAGGGGTAAAGTAATATTTACTTGGAATTGGGAGTAAGACAATTGTTATGGGGGACAAACCATAAGTGCTTTAGACCCAGAACAGCAAATTACAATTTAAAGTGGAGTAAAGTAATAACATTTAACATTGGCAGGTTGTAGTGGGCTGGATTCAGTTTATGTTCTCAGGCAGAGGTTCTGCAGGGTAGCATCCTTCAAGTTTGGAGAGCCCTTTCAGGTTTTTGTTTGAGGGGATTCTACCTTGGTAGTTTGTAGTGGGATGGATTCAGTTTATGCTCTCAGGCAGAGGTTCTGCAGGGTAGGGTCCTTCAAGTTTAGAGAGCCCTTTCATGTTTTTATTTGAGTGGAACTACCTTGGCAGTTTATAGTGGGCTGGATTCAGTTTATGTTTTCAGGCAGAGGTTCTGCAGGGTAGCGTCCTTCAAGTTTAGAGAGCCTTTTCAGGTTTTTATTTGAGGGGAACTATCTTGGCAGTTTGTAGTGGGCTGGATTCAGGATATGTTCTCAGGCAAGGGATCTGCAGGGTAGGGTCCTTTAAGTTTAGAGAGCCCTTTCAGGTTTTTATTTGAGGAGAACTTCCTTGGCAGTTTGTAGTGGGCTGGATTCCATTTATCTTCTCAGGCAGAGGTTCTGCAGGGTAGCGTCCTTCAAGTTTAGAGAGGCCTTTCAGGTTTTCCTTCAAGTTTAGAGAGGCCTTTCAGGTTTTTATTTGAGGTGAACTACCATGTGGGAGAGAAGGCAGCTGACTGGGTCTAGTAGCACCGTGTGTTTATATACTTTGTTATATTAAATTTTAATAATAGAATCTTGACCTTAGTAAATCTATATTAGTTTTTGGGCATGAGTGTGGAAACTTCTAAAAGCGTTTAGATTTAATTATCAATAATTATAAAGGAAATTTAATATTGGGGGATTTAAATTGTATTTTGGACAGCTCAGAAACAACTAATAAAAGACCTTTGCATCTAACCTCTACTACAAAGCACTTCAAGAAGTGGTCTGAATCAATTTATTTCACACCTTTAACATAAAATAAATTCCTTAAGTTTCTCTCATTAGGATTATAGATTTGATACTCAGACTAGAATAGACAAAATAAATGTTTCACAAGATTTAAAGACAAAAATGTCATACTTCTGCATACACCCTTGTCCCATTTCTGATCATAATTCACTTTTTTTGAAGCTTCAAACTGATGGTTTCTACAAGAATCATAGCCTACATCACAAAACTTAAATAATTTAAACATTGGTTAGCTTCTGAACTCCATTTTTTTCTAGAAACTAATTAGATACCAGAGATTAATATCACAATTATCTGGGACTCTTTAAAGTCTTACATAGATGGTAAAATGGTGATGTGGTTCAAAAATAAGCTTAAAGAATGGGAATCAGAAATTAACAACATACAATCTCAACTGTTTTTAATCAACTCCAACAGTATAGCAAACACGTCTATTGATAAAAAGAAAAAAAGAAAAAGTATACTGAAATATTAACACATAAGACAAACTTGGTATTAGAAAAACTAAAAATTAACTCTTACACTACTTCATCTAAACACTTGCACAACTTATCAAAGAGGGATAAATGCCAATCAAAGACTAAAGGTATTGTAAACATACTTCATGAAGGAGAAGAAAGGATAGTATCTGATATAGGAGAAATTCATGATGCCTTTAAACATCATTTCTCTGAACATTATAAATCAAACACTCCAGTGGATAGCTTCTGATATTTGGATTCAATTGCTTCTAATATTAAGAAAATTCCAGAAAAATTAAAACCATCCCTTCAAAATAAAATGACATATCAATAAGTCATTTACAATATTAAAGAAAGTAAGTATAATAAAGCACCAGGAATTGATGGTATCTTTATAGAAATGTATATGCTTCGCCCAATTCTATTACCTCCTTTTTTCATAAAACACTAATTTAAGTACAGACACAAGGTATTATACCACCTTCCTGGAAAGAGTATTTAATTACTCCAGTTATAAAAGAAAATAAGGATCACAAGCATCGTAGCTCTTATAGACTGATATCTTGCACCTGTCACCTTTAGGCTTTTGAATACTGGCCAAGGCTCTTGCCACCTCCATAGTGCCTTTTTTAGGCAAGGCTCAAAAGACAAGCCCACCATCATAAATAGCACAAGTAATAAAAAATTGAGGGTAATGCTACTCAATGCCAGAAGTCTAAACCTTAAAATGCACACACTCAAGGCACTCCTCAGTATGGAGAAAATCGATATATGTGCAGTAACAGAAACCTGGTTAAGGCACCAGAGAGCACCCCAGCACTGCCAGGCTGTAACTCATACCATACATTTTGGCTACAGAACCCAAACCAAAATACAAAAGTGGGGGCGTATCCATATTCATCAAGGATACCCACACCTCCAGGTTAGTGGCACAGTACGAAACTTCAGAGATCATCCACGTACAACTAACAACTGGCAAAACTGCAATTCAAATTTTAGCTTGCTACAGATCACCCACCATGTCCCAGGACCCCCATTCTGCATTTCTGGAAACACTGGGAAACATAAAGGTCCTACCAAACACCCTAATATTGTGTGATTTCAATTACCCAAACATTAAAAGGGAGAACTACTCAAGTACTTACTCCGTTGCCCAACATTTCCTAGAATTTATAAACTCAAATGCCCTGGTTCAGCTGGTCAACACTCCCACCAGAGGTGACAACATAATGGACCTGGTCATCACCAACATGGGCAACCGGTGTTCCACACCGGAGGTCAACCCCTTGCTGGTTAGATCTGACCATAAAGAAATCACTTTGGATATCCACATTCCGCCCCCACCCCTGGACAAGAAAACCACCATGAAAAACTTTTCAAAAGCAAACTTCACATTACTTAAGACTGAGATGGAAAGTATCAAAGCCCCCACGCTGAAGGATAATACTGTCCAAGCTGCAAAATCCTTTATTAATGCATTCTATGGGCACCTACAAGAATGCATGGATCATGCCATCCCAAGCAAAACCAAGACTCACTCCTCTAAGAAAAGGGAACCAGTCTGGTGGACTCCTGCCATAAACAAGCTATACAATAGAAGGAGGAAATTAGTACAGAAAAGAGTAAAATCCCAAGAAGGGAAGACATACCTGATCAGTATCAGCAAGAAACTATGATCACTCATAAAATCATCCAAGGTGAGCTTTGAAAGAAAAATTGCCAAGGACTCCAAAGATAACCACAAGGCATTCTTTAGCTTTGTCAAGAATCTAAGTGGCAATGCTCAGATTTGCTCGGAGTTAATGCAGAATGGCACAAAATACACTGAACCGACCAATATTGCCAACATCCTGGCAGACAGGTTCAGCACAAACTTTATCCCCCTCTCACCCACAAAAGGGCCCATAACCATACCAGAAGAATGTAGAGTCCCTGAAATCACAGACACTCTGGTTGAAACAGCCCTCTCCAAAGCCAAAAACACAGCATCAATGGGACTGGACGGTGTCCCAGGTTGTGTCCTACACAAGCTCAAAGATGAACTAACCCCTCACCTAAACACACTGTTCAAACTCAGCCTCTCCACAGGCTACGTACCCACAGAGTGGTGCACAGCAATGGTTATTCTGCTCCACAAAGGTGGAGCCACAACAGACCCCAGAAACTATCGCCCTATAAACCTGACTAGTTTGGTCTGCAAGGCTATGGAGTGCATCATCATGGAACTAATTAACAGAGACATTGGGAACCTCCAAACACTGGACCCTACCCAGTTTGGCTTTGTTAAGGGCAGATCATGCCTCCTAAACCTGGTGGACTTCTTTGAGACAGTTACCAAGACTATAGATGAGCGAAAAGTGGTACACACAGCCTACCTAGACCTCGCTAAGGCCTTCAACACCATTCCCCATTCTGGTATTATAGACAAGCTCAACAGCCTGAACATAAACCCCTACATCACAAGATGGGTTGCCAACTGGCTCACGGACAGAACCCATGTGGTGGGAGTTGCTGAAGCTAGGACCAACTCTTAACCAGTTACAAGTGGCATTCCCTAGGGCTCAGTCCTAGGACCCCCTCCTGTTTGGCATATACTTCTCAGAGGTACAGGCAAGCACAGGGGAACTATGGCTGACCAAGTTTGCAGATGACTGCAAACTAGGGGCTATAATTGACTCTCCGGCTGACACGGACATCCTCCAAAAGGGTCTCACTGAGACGGATACCTGGTGTCAAAATCATGGCCTCAAGCAAAATGACAAAAAGTGCATAGTCATCCCCTTTGGAAAAAAACAAAGTACCCACAAACTACCACATAGGTGGTAGTCCCCTAAATACTGAAGACATAATAAGGGATCTGGGGACCCAAGTAGATAGTAATCTCACCTTTGATAATCACATTGCCAAACTGGTTAGAAAATCCTTCTACATGGCCCACCTAATCACAAAAGGGTTTGCATCCAGATCAAAAGAGGTCATTGTGCCACTCTACTCATCACTCATCAGACCCATCATAGAGTACAATGCCCCATTTGGGATGTACCTTTTAAGACACCTGCAACAGCTAGAAAGACCACAGAAGTACCTCATCAAGAGGATCACTGGCCTCAAACAGATGCTCTATGCAGCTTGACTGAAGAAACTCCAGCTGTACTCAGTTGCATACCGCCTACTCAGAGGTGATCTCTGCCTGACATACAAAGCCATGTCCAACCCAGAATTGACGGACATGCTCCACCTAAAGAAATCCTTATCCCCTCGAGCCACACATTCTAGGGATCTAAACCTCACCACAACAATAAATAGGACATGCTGGAGGGATAGATTCCTGTCCCAGAGATTTTCCATGCTTTGGAACAAGATCCCAATCTACATTAGGCAGACCTCCTCACTAACACTCTTCAAAAGAAACCTTGACAAGTGGATGGGAAACAGAAAGTTTACCCCGGGGATCACTTCAGTGGCTCTGCTGGATAGAGGCACAGGGAACTAATCTAAGGGGGCAGCAAAAACCATCACATTCTGGCTAGGCTTATAAATGCCTTTGGGCAGATAGCCTAGTACCTACCTATGAACCTATAAACTATATCCCTGTTAAATAATGATTATAAACTATTTGTCTGTACTAGTTAATAGAATAAAAATTCCACAATCACAATAATAGATGAAGATCAATCAGGGTATATAAATAATAGACACACATATGGTAATATTAAAAGAGTACTAGCCCTCATTGAAATATTAAATAGAGAGCATGAAGAAGCTCTAATAATTGGTTTAGATAGAGAAAAAGCACTTGACTCATTAAATTGGAATTATATATTTAAAGTAGTAACTTAATTTGATTTTCCTCCTTGCTTCATTTCACTTTTAAAGAAATATATATAAACAATCTAGCCTATATAAAAATAGACTCATTTTTACTTTGCAGTCCATTCTGATGACTAAGGAGACCAAACAAGGCTGTCCCATGTCCCCAATTCTTTTTGCGATAGCTATTGACATTTTTGCCATGTTATTAAGGAATGATCCAAACATAAAAGGTGAAGAAATACATAGTCAATATGCCTCTAAGATAATGTTATTTGCAGATGACATATTACTCACTTTATCTAATTCTAAAACAACTCTAAATGAGTTGGATCTATTAATAGCAAAGTTTCATTCACTCTCTAGTTTGCAGTTTAATAAACAAAAATCAAAATTCTTGTTTTTGAATAAAAAGAAAAAAATACAAAATGGCAAAAATCACATTATTGGCAACCAAGTATCCAATTTTGATTATTTAGGCATTACTTTATGCACCACTATTGAAGAAACAATAAACATGAATTATGATAATATTATAAAAAAATAGAATCCATATGGAAATGTGGAATAAAATGTTTATAACCTTTGAGGACAGATTACAAATAATTGAAATGATACTTTTACCAAAAATATGATATATCTCACAAGCCACATGTATAATCCCAAGCAGAAAATGTATTAAAACATAAGCTCTCTTTTATTAACTTTTTTATGGCTTCCAAATAAAAACAGAATAGCTTTTACACATCATATTAGACCTTGGGAAAAAGGAGGAATTACATTTCCTGATATATAAACATATATTAAGACCTCTATAATTAGAACCATTATAAACTGGGTAGACCCCAATTAAACTGCAAACAGGAAGTGCTTACATTTAACCATATTATTAAATGAAAGTCATACTTCAGTTAACTTTCCACTAACCAACCAATTTAATAAGTTACGGTATGCCATATTTCTCAGTATACAATAAAATATATAAAAACCTACAAAATTAAACTATTAATTTTATATCTAATACATTCAAGAAATGTATTAACATGAATATAGAGATCAAGCTTTGGTTTGAAACATTGATTCCCTTTGGTATTACAAAAAAAATTGCTGACAAATTGCATAGAAAGACTTTAAATATCTGGGAATCTGAAAACTTCATATGTTGGCAACATTGTATGAATGAACATAAGGTACTAGATGGACAAGACATTGCAATGCAATTTAAACTATCATCACAAGATTGGATATTTCTACAAAGTGTTCTGTCATATTCCCATGATTTATGCAGAATAACTAATATTTTTTTTCCAAAGGAAAGCCAGACTTTGTCATCTATTTATCTGAAATTGTATCTAACAATTTCAACTTGAATAACATCACTTCAAGCCTGTATAAAATATTAATAACATATACAACAAAACCTCAAGAAAACTATGGGAGCTATATTACTAAGGGGCATTCCTTATCTTTAACTACAGAAATTAAAAATAATCTCTTGTTTTCTGTTAAATTAACCTTTTGGTCACAACATTGGAGAATTTATACCTGGAAATTTCTCCACAGAGCATTCCTAACATGAGATAAAATAGCCAAGCATTGCACTTGTAGTATGTTTTATGTTGGAGATGTTCCCAAGCATGCAGTGCAGACTGGATACATATTTTGTATGAGTGCACTAGTATAAAACAATGCTGGAATGATATTAATAATTTTTACAAGCTCTATTCTCAGATTTGTTTAAATTATCTAAAGCTTTAGTGCTACTAAACATAAATGAAGGTCCTCATTTGAAGAGGGGCAATCTTTATTTATTGTGGACTATTCTAGCAGTTGCTAGAAAGTGCATAACAAGGAAATGAAATTCTACTTCACCACTGTCCATGGAGGAATTTCTGCCTTTAATGAGAGACACAGCACAGAAAGAGATCAAGATTAAAGAACTGAGAATCTATTCTAACATGTTAACAAATAATCCTTGGAGAATGGTACTAAATCTTATTGAAAATCTACAACTGGACTGCACCTCTCTCTGATTACTGTAAATGCTTACTTAGGTGTATGTTAATCTAAGTATTTTGAATCAAACTGGTTTCATTCATTGATTTTTCCTGGAGGCCAAATGTAAACAGTGTATATAGTTATTTATGTATTAGAATTTAGATTATGTTGTATCTGCAAGCATTTAATTTGTTTGAAAATAAAAAAATACTTGAGTAAAAAATGTCAAATGTATGCTGTGGTGCTTGCATTAAATACTGAGTTCTGTAGTTGCTGTACTTAGTTAAGTAGGGGTTCTAATCTCACTGCACTACACTTGTGTGTGTATCCACTCAGAA
This sequence comes from Protopterus annectens, assembly GCF_019279795.1. Taxonomy (NCBI): domain Eukaryota; kingdom Metazoa; phylum Chordata; order Ceratodontiformes; family Protopteridae; genus Protopterus; species Protopterus annectens. Next base: position 312,589,320 of record NC_056729.1, read on the forward strand.
GATTGTAATTGTGTATCCTACAGTGAGCCATACAGTCTCATAATTTTGACAGTTGTATACAGCTAGTCATCCATTTCATTCAGGCCTCCCACCATCTTCTCTCAGACATCCAGTGATGATGTCATGCACTATAAATTATCCAGCAACAGTGCAAAAGTCAGTCTTTTGCAGTGGCATTTGTGATAAATACTGAAACCTTTAGTTAATGTCCTTAGGTAGAGATTCTAATCTCTTAGTGGTCAATGAGTGTGTGTGTTTGTTCAGTTTGTTGACATTCAGAAGGATATTTTACACCTACATGTGGACACTCCTATTACTATCCTCTTTTCTTTATGCTTGCACATGGGGCACTGCTCTTACCGACCTCTTCACATCAGACACTGCTGATATCATCACTTATAAAGGTTGTCTAACACTTTAAAAGTCTGACTTGTACAGTGGTACTTGCATTAAAGACTGTGCTTTTTAAATACTTGTGTAGGGGTTTTATTCTCACTGCAGTTAACAATCACTATGGTGACAATTCTGAAATGATATGTGAGTCCACAGCTATGTCAAACTCTACTCAGAACATTTCACTGTAGCATACAATGATGATGTCATCCTGTATAACATGTACTCTGACAGCATCCAAGACAAACCAATTCTGTAGCAGTGAAAGTACCTACTGTGTTTGTATGCTACTTTACCTATGAATATAGAGGTTCTAATCTGATAGCAGGCAACTTGGATGTCAATACATACAACCATCACTTTTGAGACAATTGTATACAGGGGTGTTGCTCCACAGCCATGCCCAATACTCATCTCATGTTCTTATTAGCGTGTAATGATACTATCATACTCTATAAAGTGCAACATGATTGTGTTACACTCAGACATATGCGGTGTTGCTCATGTTACATTGCATGGCATTCATATTCTATACCTACAGAGCTGTAATGTTCAAATCAGGCCCAGTCTACTGCTGTGTGTATGTCTGTGTGTGTGTGTGTCTGTGTGTGTGTGTGTGTGTGTGTGTGTGTGTGTGTGTGTGTGTGTGTGTGTGTGTGTGTGTGTGTGTGTGAGAGAGAGAGAGAGAGAGAGAGAGAGAGAGAGAGAGCATGCATGCATGTGTGGTTTATGATACATTATGGTCATTGTATAATCTTTGGAATCACTCTTTATTTCACTGCCACTCTAGGAAACCTTCACAGAGCCCAGTGCATCCACCATCCTCCTTTTTCCCCTGGCCACATAACATCATTCCTGCAGAGGAGTGGAGGATGGCTTCATGTTAAATATGCATACACACATCGTGAAGCAGAGTCCTTCCATGAGCCTCTGCAAGTCATCTCCAGACCACTGCATGTGTGATTGTTAATTTTGTCATGGTGTAGTGCACATGTCCCATATGGACAGTGGCAGAATGTAATGCAATCCAACAAATATACCTATGAACACAATAGTCTTACTATCTTCCATAATATAGATATAGGGATTTTTTACAGGGTATAGTAATGGCTAGGATTTCATGTGATGTTAGCCATTTGCCTAATAGTATTCTATAACTCTATGAACAGTTGGCATGTCAATGTTGCTGCCATTGACGTGATATATGGATGTGTGGATGTAAAGTATATCTACAAGAGGGTCTTACAATCTGTGATATCAGCTAATGTACTGATGACCACTGATGCCATTGCAGTAAATGCTCCTTCTGTAACAGCTGTAGTAATATGTCCCGCTGAGAGCTGTTGATATGGTAAGATACCATTTTATGCATATTGTTGGTATGTTAGGACATATGTTGTTGTAGTGGGGGTCTATCACATTTCATCAAATGAGTATTCAGTGAATACCCATTTGTTGAACAACTATTTATCAAAGCCGCTCTTCACCTAATGGCAGATTTTAACTAGGGAACACAAGTGGTTGGCCAACCGAGTGACCACAAAAAAAGAAACCCAAAATTTAAAACCTGACAAGGTGGGGTGCTACTCCCCCACACTCCCCCTAACTAAATATACCAACTCCGACATTGCACTACAGTGGGGAAAATGGCAAATTCTAGATGTTGGCTAACCACTGGTTTGCCCTAGTTAAAATCTGCCATTTTGTGAAGAGCAGCTTTGATAAATAGCTGTTCAATGAATGGGCATTCACTGTGTACCTATTCAACAAAATGATATAGACCCATTGTAGTTGAGCAGATCAACCCTCTACACAGTTCACATTTCACCATTGCAGTGACACTTGCAGTATGGCACAGGTGTGCATTTGTCTATATAACCATCTTTAAATGTTCTATGACAGACATCAATATAAATTTATATTAATTACATGGTCACATAAGTCTTGTCTCATATACATGTTATTATGTTGTGAATACACAATCAATGCTTCACTTGTTTTGATGCAATCATAACCTTACCTAATTCACTGTATGCTCAGTTGTGTTGATATACCCAAAGATTACTGAGGTGGTCAGCAACAGTATTGTATGACTATTATCATTTGTGTCAGGAAATGTTTAGCATGAGCCACAAACAACTGACCTCTAATGTATCCTGATATGACATCAGGCTGCTCGAACACAGCTTGCCCATGAAACACATATAGACATATGTTGTGTAAATGATGGAATCACATGAAATTGGTACAATTGTATGACTATGTGCATAGTAAAATTTTGTTGAATGTGATGAATGATCAAGGTTGTATCTGGAGGTATTTTCATAAATCAGTTATTCCAATACATGTAAAATGTTAAGGGGAATACATAACTAAGCACAGATCTGTATGTGAATGCTACCAGACATACTTAACTAGAGGAAATGGACAATCCTCTAGCTGACAGTTTGTCTCCCGTGTCGCCCTCCTGTCACCTCTGGCCATCAGCCAAAGTGCACATGCAAACATTATGCATTTTTTATTCTAAGGAGGGCAGCTCATCTGTGTGCTCTCTACACCTAATAGCACAGACTTAATGGACCCCAACAACATCACACTTTGTCTGTAGCATGACTCAAAACATGACCTACCAGACACAGTTGGATCCATACTTCAACACTGCCTCCAGACAGCTTATGTTCCCAAAGAAGCATGTACATCAACATGCAGCCTTCTGACTGGGGGATGACCATCACCTGATGTATGTAGTTATAGACATATTCTGACTCTTCTCATCTGTGAGGTAGACCAACAAGTCATCATGGACATTCTCTCAAAAGACATAGGTAATATCTTGACTGTGTACCAAACTCATGTTTGATTTGTTAAAGCTACATCATGTCTGTTACATGTTTTCACTGTCTTGAAGATGGTTACCAAGGGCATGCATGATGACAGAACTATCATCCTCATAACTTGACCTGGCTAAGGCATTTTACATAAATCCACAGTCAGGTATTACAAAGAAACTGTATCAAGTGGCTATAAACACATACATCACCAAGTCGGTAGATGACTGGATCACATACATAGCAGATAAATATGCAATGTGTGAAGTCACCTCTATCTGAAGTCCAGCGATCAGGACCATACCTCAGGGCTGTGTGATAGGCCCTTTCCTTTTCATTATTTAAGTCTTAGATGTCAAAACTGACTCACACATCCTTTCTGCAACCAGCTTTGAGGAGGACTGCAAATTTTAGACAGTCATTGAATCCACGTGTGGTTTTGTTATAATGCAGACAATATCAACTCACACAAATTATTGCTGTGACAGCCACAGGGACATGGTAGATGAAGAAAAATCATTCAGGGGATGAGTTCCATTATGAAAGCAAATAAACAAGATAATTGCAATATAGGCAACATACCCCTATGAGCAGACCAAGTGGCACATCACGTGTGTACTCAGGTAGATGGTATGCGGAACAGCCAACAGCATGTGCCCACAGTGGTGAGCACTCTCTTATATGTAGCACAACTACTGAGTATGTGCGGTTCATTCACATCAAAGAGCATTATAGTTCCAAACTTCTCAGCCCTCATCACACCAATAACTGAGTACCATGCACCCTTTTTTCATGTACCTCCCAACACATCTTCCAGGGATGAGTTACTCAAGTGTACCACATTTGCCACAGTGAACTCTCACACATCTTATTGGCCATATCAAAGTATTACTTTTGTTGCATAAACATTACTGGTTTATGGTGTGGAACCCCATCAAGGTATTATACAAGATGCATGTGTGATCATGTTCCTGTGATGCACACAGTAAATACATAGCTGATTGACAACATTGATGGCATGGCTTACATTTGTGACAGTGTAGATTGTGCCATATATAGTGCATGCATACCTGTCAACTAGCCAGGATTGCTCACAATTTCAAGTACAGGTGTAACAGTGTCCCTCCTAACACCTCTAACAGATGTAAAAATTCTGAGGAAGGTGTGCTTGATTCCCTTCAGAGATTGCTGATAAATCATAATAGTTGTACAAGTGTGTTCCTGCAGAACCATCTGTGGTAACTCACAGTCACATATATTATGTCAAAGACATGGGATTGCTGATGTTATTGTTCTGATTTTGTCCATGATTGTGTTTGCTTCTGTCTATTGCTGTCCATGAGTCTGTTACTATGTGTTCCACTTGGTCGAGACCTGTGCTGCCATTACTTTTATACTCAGGCAACTCATTTTGCACAGCTGCACAGTATGCACCTAATCCCCTACTGTATATACCATCTCTAATATACGTCCTATCCATTGTTCATGTCAGATGCTTATATCACAAAAAATCCTCTCTACTGATATGTCATCTTGTGTGACAGTCACATAATATATAATAACCGTGCAGTACATATTGTATCATGCCAATATGTGATTAGTGTTCATGCTACAACTACTGTACATGCCTTCATCTGCTGTACATTACCATGTTCCATGTGTCCTCTTGCTCTGTGCTCACTCCTACAATTCATCTGTGTGTTCCGTTGCCATACACACACTTGCCCTGGCTATTTATTTATAATGCAGACTATGTACCCTTGCTGATCATTTATACAACTTTTTTTTAGTATGCCTGAAACAGGTTTCCTAACTACTCAGCACTACATACACTACATAATGTGTTGGAAATATATACATTGCTTTATTAATAACCCTGGTAGCCACTGCGGTTTTCTGCACAATCCCGCAGATCTAGTTTGCTTGTAGGTAAACAGGTGTACATGTCTTCAGATGTTCAGGTTGCTTTACCCAGGTTCCTGATCAAAAACACTGTTGCAGGCCACAAAAATGCACTTGTATACACTTAAACATGATGCACAGCATGCATATGTAATCACCACTGCTGCTCACCACACAAACATGTAAACTCCATGTCGACTTTGCACTAAGCCTAGATGGACTTTATTGAATCCCCGGGTATGTTTAATTTATCTTTCAAGTGGGTTTATTTCAGTTTTCAGTTATAGTTCAACTTTTCCCTTTGTTATAGTTCTGCCTCTCACCTTACTCAAGTATTTGGAAATATATCCCCCAAGATCTCAATGTTAAACACATATATATATATATATATATATATATATATATATATATATATATATATATATATATATATATATATATTTGCATTCAAACAGTTTCTCTTTCAAAACTTGCCACATTTCTTCTGCAGTTTGTTTAAATGAACACATCATTCCAAATCAATTTTGCTTCCATATCGTCTGTTATTAATCTGTTCATTCATTTAGATTTCAGTTTGGCATAATCATCTAGCAACAACAATCTTTATAACCCCATGATCCTTGCACATCAACAATGGTAAAACCTGACATAAAGTAACACTCATTGCCTTGGGAACACACACGCTGTCTAGTATGTTCTTTTTACTGGTAGGCTTTTTTACAAATCAAAGCAATTGTTGTTCCTGATCATATGTTGTAAATAATTTCCCTATTAATGTTGTTAAATCAACATTATTCTGTTTGTTTCTCATAAACCAATAAACCAGCCACTATTATTCTCACTCCCGTGTTTCATGCAAGAAATGTATAAATTCCTATGAAGGTATCATCACTTGATTTTGGTGGTCTACACATTCCAACTATTGTTATATTTTCCAGAGTTGTCTTTATTGTCACAGTTACGCAATCTACAGTATTGGTGTTATCACTGAACATGTAATAATCACAGGTTCATAACAGTCTTTAGTCCCCATCATAACACCTCCATCTGGTTTCTTTAGAATGTCTGTTACAGTAAAAACATTTACATCCTGACAGAGCTGTTTTCCAGTCATTGTTCGTTAACCATGTTTCACAAACAAAAACAATAGCAGTTATGTGGCAACGTAGCAGATTTTCCAATTTAGAAGAAACAATGTTCCTAGTATTAACAACTATCAAAGATATATCAAATGTTGCTATCTGTGAACTATTAATTTTCTGACTTGGCAAAAAATCATGTGTTGTGTTCATCAGCTATTACAGTATATCTGCTGCAAAACATATCTTCCCTTGTCTTAATAAGTGCATGCCATCCAATCAAAACACGTTCATGGGTTCATAGGTTCATAGGTGTGTACTAGGCTAATGGCCCCGGTGCCTTTACAAGCCTAGCCCATAGAAGTGCCCTGGCATCATGCCACTTGACATTAGTTCCCAGTGCCTCTATCAAGTAGAGCCACTGGAGTGATCCCTGGGGTGAACTTTTTATTTCCCATCCACTCATCAAGATTTCCCTTGAAGAGGGCCAGTGAGGTGCTCTGCTTGACATGTATGGGAAGTCTATTCCAGAGCATGGGCAGTCTCTGGGTAATAAATCTGTCCCTCCAGCATGTTCTGTTGATTGTGGTAATGAGGTTGAGGTCTCTGGACCGTGTGGTGCAGAGGGATTGGGATTTCTTTAGATGTAGCATTTCTAACAGAGCTGGGTCAGACATGGCTTTGTAAGTCAAACAGAGATCGCCTCTTAGTAGATGATATGAGACAGAGAATAGCTGGAGATTTTTGAGTCTGTCCATGTACGACATGTGTTTAAGGCCTAGGATCCTCTTTGTGAGGTACTTTTGTGGGCTTTCCAGCTGTTGCATGTGTCTAGTGAGATACATGCCAAATGGGGCATTATACTCAAAGATTGGCCTAATGAGGAAAGAGTAGAGAGTGATGATGGCCTTTTTCTTCCTGGATGCAAAACCCTTGATAATGATATGTGCCACATAGAAGGACTTTCTGACCACAGTGGCAATGTGGTGGTCGAAGGAGAGGTTGCTGTCAACCTGTGTCCCCAGATCTCTTATAATGCCTTCAGTGTTCATGGGCTCCCATCAATGTGGTAATTAGTGGGAACTGAGGTTTTCCCAAGGAGGATGATGATGCATTTTTTAGCATTAAGCTTAAGGTTATAGTTTCGATACCAGTCATTGGTCTCAGTGAGGCCTTTCTGTAGGATGACTACATCAGGCTCCCAGCTTGCAGTCTTCTTCGAACTTGTTCAGCCAGAGTTCCTCTGTGTTGGCCTGGACTTCTGAGAAGTAGATGCCAAACAGGAGAGGACCCAGGACCTATCCCTGTGGGACTTCACTCATGACTGGTCAGCAGTCTGACTTGGAGTATGCTACTTTCACACTGTCAGTTCTATCTGTGAGCCAATTTGCAACCCACCTACTGATAAAGGGGTTGATGCCTAGTTTGGTGAGTTTATCAATAACTCCTGAGTGGGGAATGGTATGAAAGGCCATGGCCAGATCAAGATAGGCTGTATGAACTCCCTTGCCCTCATCCACAGCTCTGGTGACTGACTCAAAGAAGTCAGCCAGGTTGATCTACTTTTCACAAAACCAAATTGAGTAGGATCTAGAGTTTGGAGGTTCCCTATATCCTTGTTAATTAGGTCCATGATGATGTGCTCCATAGCCTTACATATCAGATTTGTCAGGCTAATGCGGCGATAATTCCCAGGGTCTGTAGTAGCTCTTCCTTTAAGGAGAGCAGTGTGACATTCAGTAGGGACAAAGCCTGAGGTGAGGCTGTGATTGAACAGGGCACACAGATGTGGTGCCATTTCACTTTGTAGTTCATGTGGAACGCATCGAGGAATATTGTTGGGTCCCATAGAAGCTGTATTCTTGGCCTTGGACAATACAGCTTTAACTTGTGCTGCAGTAATGCTGGGTGCTTGGCATTCCTCCAGTATTGTGATTGGTCCATTGGGGGGGGGGGGGGAGAGAGGGGTAAAGTTTCACTGAATCTGTTGGCCAGTATGTTGACAATATCTATTGGCTCAGTATAGGAGGTACCATTGTGTAACAACTCAGAGCAAACCTGGGTACTGCCGTAGAGATTCTTGATAGAACTATAAAGGGCTTTGTGATTGTTTTTAGTGTCTGCTACAATTCTGCCTTCATAGCTGGCTTTAGAGGTTTTGATGAGGGATCTCAACTTTTTGTTGAGGCTAATAAGGGAATTTTTCCAGTCTTGGGACTTCACCTTTTTCTGCAACAGTTTCTTCCTTCTATTGTAGAGTTTATTAATGACAGGGGACTACCAGATTGGCTTCCTTTTTTGAGGAGAGCATCTTGGTTCTGTTGGGTATGGCTAGTTCCATGCATTTATGTATATGTTTGTACAGTGCATTGGTGTATGATTCGGCAGTCATGCATCTATTTTCCATTGACATGGGTGCCATGAAGTTAGCCACCTCTGTTTTTAGGAGCCCAAAGTCAGCTTTGGAGAAATTTTTCATAGTAGTTACCTTTGCCGGGGGGGGGGGTGGATTGTGGATTTCCATGGTGATTATTTTGTGGTCGATCTAACCAGGGAGGAATTGACTATTGGTGTAGAGCAGCAGTTGCCCATGTTAGTAATAACCAGGTTAAGAATGTTGCTTCCTCTGGTGGGGGTAAGAATGAGCTGGTCCAAGGCATTGGAATTGATGAATTCCAGGAAGTGTTGAGCCAGTGTATTGGTGCATGAGTAGATTTCCCAGTTGATGGAGGGGTAGTTGAAGTCACCTAGTATGTGTTGGGTTGGACCCTAATAGTTTCCAGGGTGCTTAGGAACATGGAGTGTGAGTCTTGGGACATGGTTGGGGACCTATTGCAGGCTACATCCTGAATTGTCATCTTACCAAATGTTAGTTGTACCTGAAGTATCTCAGATGCGTTATGCTGGGCTACTAGTCTGGAGGTGTGCATATCCTTTATGAATATGGAGACACCACCATGTTTGGAGCTTTGGTCCATGTTCTGGGGCTGAAAAGTGTGGAATAAGTTATAGCCTGGTAGCGCAGGGGTGCTTTCTGCTGCTTTACACCAGGTCTCCGTTACAGCACAGATGTTGATGTTCTACATTTAGAGGAGTGTGTCCAGCAAGTGTATATTGAGATTTAGACTTCTAGCATGTGCACAGAATTAGGCTTGGATGCTCTGCACATTTCCAATTTTTGAAATGGGACATTTTTTCATGTAGGTATTTACCCAAAATATCATGTAATTCACACTGACCTGACTCTCCTTTCTCTATGCAATTTGTCAAAAATGCATCCTAACACCTGTATAAGCTATGCCATGTAAGATGGCTGCAAGTTCCAAACTAACAGTCAGACAGTCCTTGAAGGTAAAATAATTTGTATCAACATGAATTTAAACAACTTCATACTTCCTTCCATTAAGGAATTCTAAGTCGTTTCGCATATCCTGTATTTTTGCTCATGGCAAGGATAACACTATTCCATATTTATCATCTTCTCTCCAAATATAAGTACCAGTTTCTCTAATAATTGAATCTCCAATTACAAGTACATTATATCTAACCAGATTTGAAAAATAGTCAACTTCTAATTCAATAATATGTGCTCTATCAATTATTTATTTATTTAACATTTGTTTACCGGGAAAGTCTGACTTGGAACGAGGACAATTTTCAGTAGAGGTCTGGGGCGAAATGCTCCAGACACATGTCTTTGAAACCTGGGAGGAAAGTGGCACACCCAGAGGAAACCCACATGAACACAGGTAGAACATGCAAGCTTTGCACAGAAGGCACTCCAGCTGAATATTGAACTGAAGAACCACTTGCTGTGAGGCAACAATGCTACCACTGCACCACTGCACTGTCCACTGAATTGTTGCAAAAGAATGATCTTCATTATCATTAGTCCTATTAATCCCACTATTTTCATTGTTTATTACATTTGCAAGGATACTATTCTCATCCACCTGTCTTTGTACTTCCACAACTTGAGTCATGTTGTCACCTTTAGTCTATCCCCTCTTTTCTCATATAGTAATGTTCTTTAATCCTTCCGAGTTCAATATTGATTTCTTCTTTTAACCTGCCCCTTGCCGCTTTTTTCTACCTTCTACTTGTAATCTGTGCATGGCATAACAAAGCTGTGTCCTTTTTAGTATAAATTGCAATGGATGTGAGACATCATTTTAACCCCAGCATTGAAGGATGTAATAACTGACTCTCCTCAAGCTGCTTGCAGATAGATTGGATACTGAATGTACCTCTCAGGTCTCTATCTATATGGCAGTGCTGGGATCTATTTTATAAGATCAAAATTTGAAAATCTCAAAGAGAAAAATGTCAAGACAACATCAGCAAACATTGAAAATATCCAGCGATCATGAACCCGAGTTTCACATGATCGCAAACCAAAGTTCAGAATGTTGAATGCTACAATACTGAAAAGAGGTACAGCAAGCAGCGCCGACAATGCCACAACCATTGCTTTACAGTGAAAAAAACTCTTACACCATCTAACCATAATAACAGTCAAAATGATTTCAGTTCACTACTAACTCTATATCTTTCAACGTCTACTGGGTCACTGCCGTGTTAGTGTATAACGGATTTTAGAAGTTCCTCTCCATTTGCTACTGAATTCGTTATTGCATGACCCTTACATTTTTCCTTAGATTTTAGCATGCAGCACTAGTACTTCATATTTTTTTACATTTCTGTAAATGATATATATCCAATATAAGAATGTCTTTACCGTTTTTGTGACTTTGCAGTCTTGTAGATACCCCCCAAAGAGCTGGGTGTGCTCTGGGCTGCTTCTGCCTCTGTATTTTATGGTGTTACACCAAATGCGCATACATGGCAGGTTATGATCACATGTATGTAGTCGGAACACTCCCAGATGACATTAGTGATCATGTACTAACCTTCATAATAAAACAAAAGAAATACAGCTCTAATAATAACAATATGGTCACCTTTCGTTCTAAAAAATACTTCCAAGCAGAAAACTTTCAAAACGAGCTAAAAGCCTGTAATTGGTCACCTCTAAAGCAACTCAAACTGGATGAAGCAGTCTCTTACTTTAATACTTCATTCCTTCAAATCCTAAATAGCCACGCCCCCATCCACTCCTCCCATGTAAGGACTAAAATAGCCCCCTGGCTCACAAAACAAACCAGAGAAAAAATGTTCCTATGGAACAAAATATGGGCTAAATGGAGAGCCTCAAAGAACTCTGCTGATCACTTATACTTTAAGCAATTAAGAAATGCTACCAAAAAAGACATTTTGTTAGAAAAAAAAAACTACTATTCCAAACTTCAACAATCACACTCTAACAACCCTCAAAAGTTTTGGTCAGGCATTAATAAACTTCTCAAACCAGGGCAGGCTAGAACTCCAGCCCCAAACTCTATTCCCCATGATAGTCCTTTGCAAATAGCCAATACCTTTAACAACTACTTCACTGAAGCTAGTCAAACTTTAACAAAAACACTAACATGCACCACCTCCTCTCCTTTACAAAATACAAACATTTCAATTCCCTTCTTACATTTACAACCTGTTCCAACTTCCTTTAGCTGTAAACTCCTTCAGAAACTCAAATCTTGTACTTCCTCTGCTGATAACCTCCCAGCAGAATTCCTTCAAGTAGATGCCAAAACCTTAGCTTATCCAATATCCATCCTTATAAACAGAACAATCACAGAAGGTATCATCCCTTCCATATGGAAAGTATCCCATATAATCCCTTTGCATAAAGGAGGTAAATCCACTGACATTTCCAACTACCGACCAATTGCTCTACTCTCTCCATTAGCCAAAATAATGGAAAAATATATCCACCATCAACTACTTCAACACCTGCTTCATAACAACTTACTTGCTAACTGTCAGCATGGCTTTAGACCCTTTCATAGCACCACTACTACCCTACTAAGCTTTACTGACTGTATTAACAGGAATCAAAACAATAACTCTCTCTCATCTGCTCTATTTATAGACCTATCAAAAGCTTTTGCTATGGTCAACCATAGCTTACTTATCAGTACTCTAAAAGCCCAATCTCTTGACTCACAAGCTATTCTTTGGTTTAAATCCTATCTAGATAACAGACATCAAGCAGTGCTCTGGGACAATAATCTTTCCACACCCCTCCTTGTGAACACTGGAGTCCCTCAAGGCTCTATCCTAGGCCCTCTTCTTTTTTCTATTTTTATTAACAATCGCTACACTGTTGTTCCACAAGCCACTTGCATACAATACGCTGATGACTCTACACTAATCTGTACTGCTAAGTCCTCATC